>NW_027287316.1:29815434-29962934 GCF_022747635.1 Hetaerina americana
TATCTGCAACTGAAAGTTATACGCACTCTGCTAAAACTGCAAAATTACAGATGCCTTTCAGTCTATTTATTTTCATTTGGAGAGAAATGACAATTAACAATTGTAATTTCCACTACAGATTTTTATGTACATCCATGCTCAAAGTGGAGAAAAACCCACCTAGGTGGGAATCGAACCCACAACCTCTGGGTTGACAGGCAAGGACGTTACCCTAGCCAACACTGGCAAGTCTATGAGCATCCTCCAATTCTAAAAAGTTAATAAACGAAAAGTTATTGTTTATTATAGCTCTCTACCAACTAAATGGAACATTTGGCATCATTATTCACATGAGCCCTCTTTAATTTCACTCGTTGCTCTCACAGAGTGAAATTACATGTAATTGTGCTCCTTTCAATGCACATAGGTAAAAAATTGGCCCAAATCAGGGACCTTATAAGTCCTAATGGATCATTAGGTTTTTAGAAATTATTCATCTAACTTCATTTAACAAATGCCTTGCAATTGAAGTATAAAATGTGGCTCAAACAAATGATGGTGAAGAATAAACAACCAAATCTATTTACACAAGAACCATTTGGCAGTTTTGCATCAATTCATATTCCGCTTTGTCTGCAAACCTCACAGTTCACCACCTAGGTCACAAGCTGAGCTTTTTGCAAGCAATGACCATAGAATTAATTTAATTTAAACTATGCAAAGTGAACATAAAATAACTGAGAGAATAAGATTAATATAGAGAATATTATTTGAAAAACTCCAAATAGGTATATTTAATGGACTTCTTTACCTTTAGTAAATTCCTATTTTAAAAAAACCATTATCAGCTTTGGCTTTTGTTTCCTGAATGCGATATTGAACTAAAACTGAAAATGCGATGACTAGGTTGCATTTCCTTCAATAGGGTATAAAATTATTGTGAAATACATATTAATGTTAAAGTCATTTCATTACTCCCCCTGCCCAACTTTAAACAAACAGATGAAACTCCAACCGAATTAGTGATGCTATGCTGCCATTGCTAAATGCAAGAAGTCAATTGAAATTGCATTGATACAACCCCAACAATATCCATCACTTTTCTTAGAAAACACCAGGTTTTGATATAAAAGAATAGGGCACAACACTAGGACAAAAATGGTAACAGTTACTGTCATAAAAGCTAGCTATTCAGTTTTCTGAGTCAAATTTATGCTACACAAATTTGTCGAAGGAGATTTTAATGGAGATTTGAATTCTTTGGAACACAGCAATTTCAAATGCGCAGCACTACATGATATACTTTTCATAGATGCTTTCTTTCCATTAATGATGAGTTATTTCAGCTCTTTATCATGGATACTGAAGATTTTGTAAATTGAAATGCACATATGTGATGATGTTGAGAATGTACATAATGATGAAATGTAAGATTAACCAGATCTTGTTAGAATATTTCATCCGTCCCCATCTCCTCCACGGTGCAAGAAAGCCTTCAGATTTAGTATAAGTATATATTTATTATTTTAAATAAACAGCAAACATTCCGCTGCTATTGTGAATATTGTTACCAGGGTGGTCTGAAAAGTTACCGACCTCAGAAAATTTCAGAAAAAATGTCTTGTATCTTTGTTAGGCCGGAAAATTTTCAGACCACCCTCGTATATTAATGAAAATTCACACTAACTTATTAAATTGTTAACAGATCATTATAATAAACGTTTTTGATTATTCTGCGCTTAAAGAAAGAGCTTTCATAGCAATCACTTAGAATCATAGCAAGATCACTTAAGGGAGTCATAAAGTGGTATGGGTAATCATAATGTTTGAAAACTTCAAAACTTGAAATTTCATAAATTTGAAACTTCTTGAGATACCCACCATGTGAGCTAGAATGCAACCTAAGAAGAACAGCGGTGGATAATTCCGCATCAATCAAAAGTTGATCCAACTGTAACCTCTGGTTTTGTCCAAACTTTCTGTTTTGGTTGAAACTGGGCCAAATGGAATACTTTCATGAATTGAATTCTGAATTTCACAAGATCATTTGAAAAAAAATCAAGATTGCAATAAGGCTATAACAAACTAACTCAGCCTTTGAGCAAGTTTTGAAAATACTTTAGTCGGACATGAACCATCAAAAAGAAATTCTGAATAATAACAACTATTCTAATTTGTTCAATCACTCTAAAAACTTTAAAAATTCATACTCTTAAAAACCTGACAAAAGATTTTTTTTTTAACTTTTAAGTAATATTAAAAACCTTTCATTTTTAAAAATTTTTTTTCAATCACAAAGAAGCCAAATTCGTTTAAAAACCATTTTGAGCTTTCACATATCTACATGAAGTTCCTAGCCATGCAGTAACTTTTCTGATACAAAAAGAGGTTGGAAGAACTTGGGAAATGATAATCACCAAATGAGGGCATTGGTCAGTTATTATTGGTTAATAGGGGAGGTGACTATCGGCTGAGATCATTTACACCATTATGGATATGTGGGTCATATGGCAGGGGTAAAATGTTCAGGGAATGGGGAAGAAAGGTGAAAAGAAACCCAGCGTTGGCATTAGCCTTCTCTTGATGATAAACGCCACGCGGTCCACAGTTTAATGTCCCATCCGAAGGATGATGCACTCCATTTGAAGTACTCTCCACATAATACCCCAAGTAGGGATCAGGATACCAACAAAAAATCATGCTACCTTTGAAATTCGAACCTGGGCCCTCTGGTTTGGAAGCCAGTACACATGCTAACACACCATTCCGATCCCCATTCATCAGTTATTTAATTCTAGGTACTATGGAAATCATTGCAATTATATATATTGAATTCTCACCATTACTAAAGCTACAGTTGGTGCCTTATTTTCAGAGCCTTTTTGAAATTCTGACAATATTTTCAAATTGCCATGCAAAACAAATCATTTTTCGTACACAAAAAGTAACAGAGGATAAAAAATACTTTCAAAACTAGTTGATTTGGAAATATTTGGGGTAATTTTAACTGAAAGAATTAATAAAATTGGTAGGCAGTCTTTGATCTGACATGGAATGACCCTGATAGAAGACCCTAAATAAATGGATAAATGCACATTCAATGACAATGGTATTCATTTAATTGCATAGTTCTATGCAAAGAATTGAAAATGGAGATGGATTATCAGATTTGAAGAGTAAGGCCTTTAAAATTTCAAAACTTCCACCTGATCATCTCAAGCTGTGAAGAAAGATATTGGGCAAAATCCATAAATCACATCCACAATCCACAACACCAACAATCTAAACAAACAAATAGCAATTAGCATGACCACATGTAACTGAGAGTATACACATTATTTAAGCTTTTCAATTAGATAGATCTAAACTACTCAATATTTGCAAAAACAAGGCAATTACTACAGAAAATTTGCAGAATGCTACCAAACATATCAGATTTCTTTGAAAAATAGCATTTATAACAGTAAAATACTCATATGCCAAGTAGAATATGGAAGTGTTAAGAAGAGCAGGAATCATGATTAAGCTGCATAAAACAGAAACCAAACAGCTTCACAATGAGAATGACCTTCCCCAGTACAACAAGAATTACACATGCTCCAAGCTATTGTCTAAGTTCACAAAGAATGCCTAAAATAATTGTATCCATGGCAAGCGTGTCCTCGAAAAACTTATATGCACTAACATTACAATAGTTTAGCAAACAAAATTCCTCTGAAAGAGGAATCAAAGAGATGAAGAGTGCATCCAAATCAAACCCTGGGTACTATTGTAGACGTTCTCATTTTCTCCAAGCTTTAATCAACCAATTATTTCAGTGCAACAAAGTAAAAGTGAAAAACTTGAATTTATTATCACCAAGTACATGATGTACTGGAGTCAGACTAAAATAATCTTTATCAACAATTTAAGCATGAATGATTAGTTTTTCTCACATTAAAATTAACATGAATAATTTCACAAAAAAGTTTTCAGATGGAAAAATTAAACTTGTTTAAAAAAATTAAGTTCAGAGTCCATATATTATTTGACTAACTAATTGTAATTTAGAAGAGCAGCATCACAGTCGCACATGCATAATTAATTTGTCACAGGCAATTTTGCAACTGATTGATTAACTTACCACTCTTTCTTGTATCTTCATTCTGTTCTTTTTTCTGCAAGGCTGTCCCAATGCCACTTCTCCCCAAGGCCTCTAGTTTTGTTTCAGTCATTTCCTCTGTGCCTTCCACCTTCACAACAGCCATTTCCTCTTCAACCATTTCCATTATGCCAAACTCATTCAAACGGAACTATGGAAATAAAATTTTACTTGATAACACAACAGTCGGTTGAGAACTTTCCACATTAGAGAAAAAGAAAATAGCAATTTTCTACCAAATGGTTTTCAATATATAAATAACCTCCCTTCCAAAAGTAATGCTTGATACCAATTTCTATATCATAGTAGTCTCAAAACCCAGGTTTTTTTTTATTTTAATGCTTGAGTAGGTATTAAATCATGTATGCAGGGATTTAGGCATCCATTTCGCTACACATAGGAAACTGCTTCAATGGAAAAAACACATGGAAAGAATGGATGAAGAAAGACAACCAAAACTTGAGATTACACATAAATTCTAGGGAGAAAAAGATGTATGACATCCAAGAAAGAGATGGAACATGGAACTAAACTGTCCTGCAGATGATGGTGAGATTTCCTACCCATTTCTACACCTGGTTGCCCATGTACTCCACCTAGATATCTGCATTCTCCATATAAGGTGAACCCAAGGGGGGGAAGAGGAATGGAGGACCCCCTTTTGGCTTAATAAAATTGAAATTGAATATTACTCATACGAACAACACTTGATGTGACATGGTAGTCCAGTAGGTACAGCCTAGAGGCTACAGACTATTGACTGGAGAGTCCAGGTTCAAATTCCAAACATGCCTCTAGCACCCACAGCTTCAACCAAGCTGTGTGATTTTTCAGGTACCAGATCTTCTTAGGAAACCACAAGAGACAAATGGAAAGGATCTGATGAGTGAATTTCACACATCCTTGGGTTTATTGCTAAGTGAGCTCTACTCTCACCTATCAAACTGACCTTTGGGTCGAAAACCAGACCAACACAACTTTTGAATACCTGCTGTCTCTCAATTAATAAATAATCTACTGTGGAGTGAATTGCTGTCTTAAAATGAGTGCCATTAGTTTCAAATCTAGCATTCTTTTCAACTTCCATTAACGAAAATGCCCCCTTAACTTTAGCTGTTTTCTAGACTCACTATTACATATAGGTTCCTCTGAATTCCACCTGTTTCTCCACCTAACTGCTACCAAAATGATGGTGCCTTACAGAATCAGCTGGTAGGATCCAAACCTGGATTTACAAAACCCAAAGATTCTATGATACTCAAGTTTCTTGAAAGCTGAAAATCATAAACACTGACTAGCCAGAATAAAATTTCTCAGTTGTTCCTTATTAAATAGAGATTTGGTGTTCAAATTTTAAGTATTTAACAATTTGAAGGTGAAGTTCTAAAACTATATGTAATTTTTATAATACCACTCTACTGCTATGGCATGGTACTGCAAAACAAGATGAGATAGAGTTGGTCAAGGTCAATACTAATGAATTACCGAGAGCAGACAATTGGGTGCGTACTTAAGATGTGCTGAAAATGATTGAGAGACCAAAGGAGGATAGAAGGATGGCCCAGGTCAGCTAAATGACCTTTTTGCATTGAACTGGACTAAATTGAGAGATTTTAACACAAGAATAGCTACTAATGTTCAGTTAAGAACTCTATGTGTAACAAGAGATTAAGAATTTAAATTGATGGTAAATATGGTAAAAAACTGGCAGCACAAAAGATGTATCAGCAACAATAATAATTTGCACTTTAAGATTTGAGAGGCAGTAGGAAAAGAGACTAGCAATTTTCTTAGGGTTAGCCATATATGGTCAATAAATAAAGTCATCGACAAATAGTGGTGAAACTAGGAGGGCACAGGAGGCCTTGAGTAAGATAAGAACTATCAAATGACACACTAGTTGCTAATAACATAAGCTTGATAGACTTTTTAAATCAACAACAACAATTAATTAGAACCCTGGGAATATTCTATGACTTAGTGACCGGGATGCCCCTATCAAATGAGCCTCCCATTACCCAACGGAGGATACAGCAGCTTTTCTTCATATGCTTGGAGGTGGAAAGCATAGAGGACCACAAATAACGCACAACTTCAGGCCTGGTAATACTTTGGCAGGTACTTTCACAGCTGTAGTAATGTTTTATGTGAAAAGGAAACCTAAATTGGGAGAAATGAAGTGTTTGTTCCACATGGATTTAGCTACATATTCGGGGAGTCAATTGAATGAAAATTCCTGAAGATGGAAAAATTTTGCAGTATAAACTACAGGACTATACATTACTGGTAAACAAATAAAGAAATGCAGGAGTGGACATAGTGTTCATGGGATTAAATCTGAAAATCAAACTTGCAATCAAGATTCATTCTCTTTCCAAGTTTTACATTTCCCCAGAAGAAATAAAATTTAAAATTTTGACAAAAATAACCTTTGTCATTGAAGCCCATAATGAAACTAATTAAAGTTTAAAAAAATAATTGATTAGTTTATAATTTTCGGCAGTTTCAAATTACCTTAAAATGTCAACGACAGCACTTACCTTGAGGTCACTTCCTGGAAGTGTTCCAATACCATCTCTCCAATCAAGGACTTTAATTGGATCAAATTCTTCAAGGTTAGAGTCGGAAACATTCGGTGGAAATTTCAAGCCTTTACTCTCCTCACTTCCATCACTCTTTGCTGCCTCCAGTTTCACTGCTTCAAGTTCAGTCTTGGCAACTTCCTTAGCTTCGATGGGACTGCAAATGTGTTTTTTAATGCTGCACAATTGAAAGTTTTCATAATGAGTGCATCAAAACATGAAAAATAAAATTTAGGGAAGAGAAGATTCAGCCTTTTCTAAGTTCAGTTCACCTATTTATATTAGTTATATCTTCCAATGCCTTATTAATACTGTTACTCAATTATATTTGGATAAAAAGTCTTTTAAGTACTGCCATAAATTATTTAGTGAACAGTATTCACCCACCAATATAGTAAGTTAGAATCATTTTGCATGAATGTGAAAGTTAAATAGAAGAGATTCCTTTATCCTAAATTATTTTTACTGAATAACTTTGGCAGAAAAAAACCGGTAATGTCAGGCATTATCTGTTATTAAGTTCTTTACAATGATAGCCAGATAGCTACAGATATGTCAAAAATAGATAACACAGAAACACACCACAATGTGGATTAAGAGGTGGGAAAATTAACATATTAAAACAAATCATTTAATAACTTAAATAGGGAGAATGACAACACCATTACATATTATATTTTTCAAAAAATTAACCATTATCCAAAGATTCCAATCATCCCCACATATCAGTTCAATTTTAATGACTTCAATTCCCAATCATATTATTTTATTACGCCCAAAAATACTTTCAAGGAACAATCCTCTAAAGAGGCTGGTATCGATTGAAAGTGAGAGAACTTCCATTGGAGAGTGACCAACTGAAAATTAAAAGTACTGTTCTCACCTTTCCTCTTTTACTGGTGATGACTTCGACGCAGAAACAGGCGTTGTGGGTGTCATATCATGGGAAGTGGTTGTTGTCATGGTGGTAGTCGTGGTAATTGTGATGGTGCCAGTTGTCAAGGCAGGTGATGGTGCCAACGGGGTCATCGGAGGTGAAGGGAGAGGGGGTGGAGGTGCTTCGTCCTCGGAGGCAAAGGCATCTACCACTTCCTGTAGACAACGACTAAGATCGCGGCTGATGCGGCGTTTCCTTTCCCCTGCCGCCTTCTCCACTTCGCTCTGGGCATTTGGCGATCCGAGAGGGGAAGTTGAAGGGTGGGGTCTTGGCGAAGTCATTGTTGTGCCTGCTGCAGCACTGGTGGTCGTCACGTGGGTTGGCACATAACTTGGCATGGCCCTTGGCGATCGATCCTGTTTCCCTAGGAGTCCTCCAGCTGACTGTGTGACAGCTGGGAATGGAATGGGCACTGAAGGCATTTCAGGGGGTGACGCTTCCTTTGGCAAGGAACCTCCCATCAGCTGAGGGTTAATGCTTATGGGCCGCGTTTCCTTCAAAGCTGGGGAATAAATCATTATGAAGATTTATCATTTCTGTTTGGCATGGCAACATCACATTTTAAAATATGTAAGCACATGGGTTGGAAATTAACACAAAATTTACACACACAGCATATTTTCACAATTCACAATTTACTCAAAATATGCCTCCCTTAAAAAAAAACATTTTCTACTAAAAGTATAAGGAAGACAATTTTTTTACCACAAAGTGGGAAGAAGATTATTCAGGAATTTTCTGGGGAGCATCTAAGAAATAATCAGACAATTAGGAAATTGTTTGTAGATATCTATTATTTCAACAAATAAAATGATAATGCCAAAAATCCCAACAGCAATTGACTGAGAAGGTATATGAAGACACTCATAAATGTTTCTTATTGATATGGACTCCAGTTACTGGCACACACCTTTGTCAAAAGGCAAACCAATGTGCCATAAACCTTGACAAAGGTGAGTTTTGTGTCACCAAGTTTAGAAATGTTTCATGCATGCTCCAATATTTTTTTAGGTGAAGAATTATCCATGCTGCTGAAAGTTGTTGCCTTGCAGCAGAGTACAAAATTAAAAAAGATCACTTTTGTAATTGCAGAAAATGGCATAGAAAGCAGATAACATCTTCTTTTTTATATTTCTCTCCACTTCTTTCACCTTTTATCTTTTTAATCCCTACTATTTGCCAGAAGGTAGTTAGGCTAAACAAAATAAAAAATGATGAACGCTTCTTTATAACCATTTTTTCCGCATTATCTGGACGCAGAAGCTTGGAAATCATGTTTGTGAGGTTTTCCATTGACATATATATACATGTGTATATCTTGAAGGAAAGTCACGCAGATGTGAGTAATAAATTAAAAGAAGCGACATAGGACTAACAAACAAAAACACAGAGAAACATATAAAATGAAACTCACATGTATTCCAAATTTTTGGTGGCCAAACCACCGGGAAAAAATATATACATGTATAATATATATATATGAAAGCTCAAGAAGTGGTTAGAGCATTGGCCCAGCAAGTCAAAAGATTTATGGTTCAAGTCTCAGTCAAGGAAGTATTTTTGCACTTGTGATCTGCTCGATTCTGCCTTCCCTACCTCTCCTGTGTTTGCCTTTTATACGTGTTCCTATCCCTTTTGTATATGTATAAAAATGTGCATATATATATATATATATATGTATATATATGTGCATATATATATATATGTGTATATATATGTGCATATATATATATATATATTTATGTATGTGTGTGTATATATATATATATATATACACCATCCCGAACCATCCCGAATCCCTTAACAAATACCTTAACAACCTTCACCACTCCTTCCTCCAACGAGGATACCTTGATTCTCTCCTCCATAAAAAAATACTTAAACATTCCTACACCCCCAAGCCTGGGTCAACCACCGACTCCCAGCCTCTCTCAATCTGTACTACCTACTTCCCAGGCATTCAGTCTCTCAAATTCATCCTCAAAGACCTATTCCCCATCCTCAAAAATCACAACACTTCCTCCAACCTTCTCCCCAATTGCCCCTCTGTCACCTTCAAACGTCCCGCCAACCTAGCAGATATCCTCAAATCCACCAGGCCACTCTCAAAATCCCCTCACACCCCCAGAGCCATACCCACTCCATGTCATCGAGCAAGATGCAAAACCTGCCCTATTTTCACCACTCCACCCCACTCCATCCCACCATTTAACTCTCTCCCGCCCTTCCCCTATTCCTCTTGCACTTCCAAGAATGTTGTTTATCTTCTTACCTGTAAACTCTGCCCGTCCTTCTACATAGGCCAATGTTCCACACCACTTAACATTAGGATTAATAACCACCGCGCCTCGTGCAATCCCTCCTCCCCGTCCGCGGGTCTCCCCATCCCTAAACATGCTTCCCATCATAATACCCCCTTCAACCAGTGTTACAATGTTTCCGTCCTAGCGTCCCTTCCCACATCCGATAACCCTATAGAATTAAAAACTCTTGAAATGGCATTCATTTACATCTGTATGGCCTATCAGCATCCGGGCCTCAATGTCCTTCACTGATGGGAGTGGGCTAAAATTGTTACTTCCGCCCCTTCCCTCTCCCTTTCCTCTCCCCAACCATTCCTTTCACCCCTCCTTCACCTCCCGTTCTCCCCTTCCCCTGGCCCCCTTCCCTTTCTCTCGCACCCCTCACCTCAACAATTCCAGCAGTCATTACTTCTATATCTTCAGAGGAAGATGGATTGTTTCCGTCGAAATATCAAGAAAATACGTGTGAGTGTTCTCTTTTTTTGTGTTTCTATATTGTGTGTTACTGTGTATTATATATATATATATATATATACATAAATATATATATATATATAGTATATATATATATATATATAAAAATATATATATATATATATTTATATATATTTATATATATATATTTATATATATATATATATATTTATATATATTTATATATATATATATATATATATATATATATATATATATATATATATATATATATATATATATATAAATTGTATAAATTGTATTTATACAATTTATACAATTACAAAAATACAAAAAACAAAATAAATAAAGTGTATAAAATGGTATTCTAACATGAACACATTACTTCCCAATGAGGCTGACCATGATTTTGATATCTGGGGTGCACTATGTAATTGGAACTGCAAATCATTTTCATTAACTTTCAATAAGTGAAAGGGTACTTGCCATTAATTGCGGATGGGTTATCACTGGACTGGATTTGTCCATTGCTTATTTTAAGATTAATTGTACTTGGTGTAGCTGGTGCCGGAGGATTACTACTGCCCATGGGAAGAAGTAATCTTGCTCCACTTGGCATATTGCCACTGGAATTCGTGGGACCACGATGAGGAAGGACAGACAAAGAAGGGGCCAAGAGAACCTGAAACCATAGAATGATAGATGAGAGATTACTTCATTTTGAGCAGAAAATTCCTCAGAGATCATGCACCTTTAAAATACCAAATGATATCAAGAATACTTATATTCAAAGCACAGACAGTACCACAGGCCTACAGCATACTATAAAAAATAAGGTCATGATTCTGTATTTGATTATCAAAAACAATTTTCAGCAAACATCATGCATCACAAAATGCAAGCTAAATTTTCAAACATGTTTAAGATAAAAAAGAAAAAAGATATAAAACTGGTAAATCCTCAATTACCCAGTTCATATCAGGTGAGCTAACTGCTGGGAGCAAACATTCCCACGGATGTGTCAACAAATTTAAATATCTGAACAGTTCATCATTAAAAAACTAACAAGTAATTACACAAGTAAAACGAAGCATCCTTGTGCACTTCAACACATGCGAGTGTCAACATATTTCAGTACCTGATATCGGATTCATCTTTTATCTATCCAATTCTCTTATAACCCTTGGCTGAACAATGAGGGAACTAATTAACCACACATTTGAATTGACAGAATTAGGGAATCACAATAAAGTTGCTACCTTTCATTAATATGGAAGTTCAAATTTTCAGTGAATGAACATGCCCAGCAAAATTTCTTCCATGCAGAATATATTCCAAGTGAAAGCAGCAATTGGCATTAGTATTTACAATTTCATCAGTTGTGCACACAGGAAACTACATACTATGGCCACTATGTTCATGTTAATTAATTCAAAGTGTTCAAAAAAAATGCAATATACAAGCAAATAAACAAATAACAGGATTAAAAGGGTGAGCTGAAGCCAAATTTCAAAACATAATCATTCAAATGAATTACAATTATATACACATTAGCATTACAACATCAAAATCAAAAGTACTTCATATTAACATCCTTCCAATGACACTCGCATTCTATAGAGTATTAAAAGTAAATGATCATCTAGATGAATAATACTAATTTCTTTCTCTTTTTAAAATGCTGTTTCACCTCAAGAGCCAACCCAGCAAGAAACATTCCCATTAAGATATTAGTTATATACTCAATAATATGTTTTATTATATTTTTAATTTTTTAAATTTTTAATTAAAGTTAATCGTTTCATGAACACAGTATCATGCAATCAAAGGCTTCCCTCAGCTGGAAAATACTTCTATCATTTTGGGACTTGATACAAAAACATGACCGAATAAATGAATAGCCATGGAATGAGATAACAGGGGGGAAAGGGGATGGCATCATTTAGTACGGATGAGCGAGACAGAGGAGATAATTGACATGCATAACAATGGGTGGATATGGACGAAATATAACGAATCAAAGGTTAGTGGAAGTGGATAAAGGAGTTGGGACGTGCAGATAGGTTGTCTCAGAGTGACAGCTACCCCCATCTGCTTTCACTGACAATTGATTCATTATACTGTCCAAGACACAACCATTCTCTTCATTGCATCTTTGTTAAATTTGCATCCCTCCTCCAGCTTTTAGACATTTCCCTTTTCTTCTAACTGTAACCCTTTTTTCCAAAATCCCTTTGTCCTTAATGCTTGTGGTGCATAAAGAAATAAATTTATAAAAATCATATTCCTGATATAGCATGACCTGTTCATATCTAAAAAACCTTATATTTTTAAACTTACACTGAGGAGCATTAAAAGCATTGCTCCTATATCATAATTTCAAAAAGAGAATGAAGTTTGAGGGACTGAAAGTGAATACAGCTATAATATGGAATGATTTTCATGTAAAAGATTTAGCTTCTAAAGGAAAGAGACAAAAAAATATCCATCAAAATCAGGATAGACAATTCCTGGCAAAGGTCAATGGTTGAGGCATGAAGTAAAAAATTATACCACTTCCCCTTGTGACCTTTGAAAGCACATCATCATATGATACAAGCATATCATTATTGATGGATGAGACGGGTATATATTTTCACAAAAATTATACTGAATGACAGTTTTTCCAAATATCCCAGTTCAATACATTTTACTCTCAGGAACAACAATAAAATAATTACAGAATGGCTGCTTAACACATGTTGAATCATCTCTTACCCCACTGGAGGATTTTAGCATTAAGAAAATGTTTCTATTCCCATCACATGAATAGAAGCAGAGTTGCCGAATCAATGAACATAAATGATTTTACAATATTCTATTCTGTTACTTTTTTTGGGTTAAACTGACAATTAAAATAAGAATTGAAATAAATTCCACATTTGGGCAAAATTTTACAAAATTTGGGATAAAATATACAAACAAAGACAAAATTGAAAATTGCATCTATTACACTATATTCTAAAAAATCATCTAAACCTATTCCCATTTAAAAAAACCAAGAAACAAGGATTCATGGCAGTAAAGCAGTAGCTAATGGTGAAAATTAAAAAATTTCTCATCACAGCAACTAGAAGAAGCAATTTTGTAATATTGATGTGACCTGAATTTCCACAACTTTCTATCTCTTGAGCATCTTGATGATACACTTGAATGAAGAAGATTTCTTAACAAAGCCACCCTTAAAAATGGAACATGCTAACTGAATATATATTTCATAAGATGGAGGAAAAGGTTACATTTTTCACATCAACTCCAAGCATACAATAAGCTTCATCTGGGATAATATAGTTAAAATAAATTATGTGCACACATGTGAACATAAAAATTACTTTAAAATTTCAAGCCACCAAGCATAATTGATAATTATCTAGAAGCAAACCTATAAATAATACATTAAATCAAGCAAAACAAGCATACTTTGCTATCATGCATTTAATGCTGTGATAAGCAAATGTTAATACTGACTGAACGAACATACTTCATTATCATGCAATAAAGACATCCTTTGTTTACATCAACGAAGCAGAATACCTAAATGCAAAATCTGAAACTTAATCCACACTTGAATAATAAGTAACATTTTTCTCTTTAATCCTTGCACATGGTCCACAGGATTAACGTAAGCTTTTAAGCACCAACATATTTGTTACAGCTACCTAGTTACTCTGCTGATTTTTCAACAATATTTAAGAGCAAGCCAGGCACCATTGCTGCCAGAACCGCCAACAGTAAACTTATGGAGATAAAAATAAACTTAAATAGCTTCAGTCGAAACTCTCAGGCTGTAGTAAAATCCTAAAATGCTATAAGATTGATTTGTAATAAATTATCACCCACCCTTTCTTTAAGGTATCGCTGAAGGATATAATATATATAATTGGTCCAATATCTATCAATTTCCTGAGTTAAAGTGAATAAAAATTACCAACAACTATAATTTTTCACTCCCATAATATCAATACACTCTTAAGGAAAAACTAAAATTAAAATGTTACAACAAATGAAACCAATCTGAAGGTAAATAAAAGCAATGAGATCTCTTAATAACAATGATTACTCTCAAGGAGAATTCATCCAACATAACCATTTCTATCAAAACAATTAGTCTCAACTACACAGATTTGACTAGATGGGTATAAAGTGCTGCTATGAAAGAGTAACTAACTATACTTTTCATAAACCTTGTTAAAAACCATTTTTTTTGCCAATTAATTAACTGAATATAACTCTTTGGAAAATAAACAGTCAATCCTAAACCATCTGATTTTCATCACACTCCTTAAATACATAAAGCAAATATTAACCAAAAAAACCAAAAGCTATCCACAGCCGAAGGAGTTACACACTAGGGCACGAGTTCAGGCAGGTGGCAACTACACACCAAAATTATTAAGGCAATACTCGAGACAAATTTGGGCACCTTTGAACCGGGAGGGGGTATCGATCCAACGGTGCCATCATCCCCTCCCCTAACCCCTCCACCCCTTGCCCCTCCACTTGCCCCCTCTATGATGGTGCCCACGTAAGCAAACGTGGTGGTGGTTGCAGCAGCCGTTGTGTGGGGGATGGGGGGTGGATCAGTGCAGCCACTCATCCGCCCTGGCTGCCCCTGCTGGCTTTGCGTGCTACTCAACGGCATGGGCAATGGAAGGGGCAGGGGCAAGGAGAGGGGCAGGAAGTGGGTCGGCGTCGGGGCAATCGGCTTCTTCTTTTTCACAATTGCCTCCGCAGCAGCCGATGTTCCACCATGAGTCTGAGAAGAGGATGATGAGGTGGGGATCCCACAGGCACGCCCAGTGGATCGGCCACCTCCCCCTGTCACTACCTGCACATGCCCATCAATTGTGGAGAACAATGAATGATCAAGTGCAAGTTTGAATGAGTGTTTTCGCTTAAAAGAAAAAGACAATTTGGAAGAATCTGAGGAGTCCCCTTAGCATCACATGAAAAGGCAAATGTGCACTCACACTAAATATATTTTGGTAACTGCCTATCTTCTTCTATACTTCATCAAACAGGGTTGATAAAGCTCTGGATTATTAAATTAGCCTGGTATTGATCAACCCTATTCAATCATGTGTAGCAACACAAATGGCAAAGGTAGTAACTGCTAGTGATGGGTAACTACTGAAGAAATATGCACTATTATAATAGGCAACTATCTAGTTTTATGGTGATAAGTATGGGCAGGGGAATTGCAGCACATATATATTGATCAATTTGCATAAAATTCAGGAAAACGGTGATGGTAGAGTTCAAAATTCCACAGGTTGTGATTCACAAAATCATGCAAAACTTGAATGTAACTATATCGTAATGTATCAACCTAATAACCTATCATTGAATTAGAAGCAACTGTGCATAAAAGATGACACCTGTTTAACCACTTGGTGACTGGAGTAAATGAGGGAAGACTAACTTCCAAGGTTCCACTAAAATTTTTATTTTCCACGACCTTGGTTTTGCTGCAAGGCAACATCTTTGGGTTACTGGATTACTATGAAAGACTTCCACTAATTAATGCCTGAGACAGTGTCTTGAACTTGACTACAATTTTCCTATGACTTTTTCTTACCCTAGCACAAAATACACAAATAAACCTTTTTTTCTTTAAGAGAAAAAAAAATTGGCCAATTATGAAATTTGCATGGACCAATTGCTAAGGCTGAGTTATAAAACATAAATACTGTACATACATTATATATACATACGCACATTAATTTCATTCATCACATGAATCTCCCATTTTTTCAATCAGAGTACAAAGAGTCACTGACAGTAAGGAGACAAGGGAATACTGGGGGGGGGGGGGGCGTTTAACAGATGGCCATTCATAATCAGTAATTAGTTGTTAAGAGGAAGGTGTTAGCTAGTGGGAAGAATTATCCTGGGGGGAGGAGGTGGCAATGTTAAAAAGACATAGGAGAGCTAATTCTAGGTTTACATATTATTCTATTTTTAACACTTAAATTATTTTTAATTTAATTAATCTTTTTAAAAATATTTTTTAAATTATTTAAATGCATGTGCATAGAACATTAGACTTGATGTGTGATTTTCACATGCTGTCGGGCTTAGTACTGGGTGAACTCAAACATCACTTACCAAACCGACCTTTGGGTTGATTACTGTGTTTGTGGCTATACACATTCATACACGAAAACCCACCACATGGCAAACTCATTATTGTTTACATTTAAATATAGATAAGGAAAAGGGATAGGAACACACATAAAGGACAAACACAGGAAGTTAACTTTTTCACGCTCGTGATCTGCTTGTTTTCACCTTCCTTACCATTCCTGTGCTCATCCTTTCTGTGTTCCTATCCCTTTTCCTTACATATATACAGGGTGCAGTGCTTAAATCCGGTCAAGCACGCGTTTGAAATTTCCTCGCTGGGTTAGTGAAACATTCCCCAGACTTCTCCGAAGCATTATACTTAGCCACCGTAAACAGTTGATCTGGGATACTAGAAGAATCAAACTATTTCAAAATATAATGCCCAGCGCAAACACTTTCGATTATAACGGCTCTTTGATAGTACTCCGCACTTGTAAGTAACCTCAAAACATGTACTCACTTCAATTCTTCTTCCTTCTGCTCTGTCTAATAATAATCTGTAGTAATATAATGCATTAAATATATAAAGACCAATTTTTACACCATTTGACAACTCTAAAACTCATAAGCCTCCAATTCTACAATGACCCAGATTGTGCATCTCACTCAGCCGCTACCACAATCGTATAGCATTGGAAACACATTATGCTTCCTTGAAATTAATTAATTACTGCTTTCTCAGTCTATTATGCTTTTATTAACAGTAGACTGAAATATGACAATGCCCTGTAGGGGCACTAATATCATGCACCTCTTTAGACTAAAAAAATGGGCAGCAAGAAACCTAGGAAATTTCCAAGGGCAAGCAGTTGTAGACCTTACGTTAAAGGATTCAACATTTTAACTCTTCCCTGTTTGCATATATTCTATACTATAATCTTTGTGCAGCAAAACAAAGCCATGTTCACTCTGAAAACCAAAACTCATGTACCTAAGCATAGCACAAGAGGTTGTAACAGGTGTGAAATTCTTGAAAGCACTACCAAGAAAATTAAGAGAAATAGATATTTTATTTAATTTTAGTCTAAACTATATCAATTCCTTCGTGATAATCAATGCTATACAGTTGATGAATTCACGTCCCTTTCTCTGAGTAAATGATTTTCTTCATAAATAACTATGAAAATCTCCTGCTACTGTTCGCAACCCCAGTTATTGGTGTAACTCTGTACACTTACTCATATTTTTATTTTGAGATACATGCTCACTCTGTAATTTCCAGTTTGTGATGCCTGCGAAGAACATGAGCAGACAATGTGACTTTTCCACACTTGTTAGAAACGTGTCATATAGGAATCAGTAAACATTTTAATTATTACCAATGTTATTTAAATTCTCATTATTTTTGTTTCATTGCAGTTTATCATTATTGTGCATGTGTAAATTTAAAGTTGATCCTGCATGATGATATGATAATACTCACCATAGATGTAAATCTAAATGAATAAATTGAAACAAATTTCAATGCATTCACTTTCCTCAACAATGGCATTATTAAATTCCATGAGCCTTATTTTATAAGATTATTGCCCAAATGTCATATTATCAAAGCAAATGTGCATCTTGTTTGTGTTTGAAGGATAGCATAAAATCATCAATCACCACCTTAAACTTACATATTAATAATTCACCCGTGATTACTTTTTCAATACTGTAAAAGGGATGCACTATGCTCAATTTTCAGTTTCTCTTAAAGTAGCTTCCAAGTTTTCCTTAATATAAAATTTAATAATCCTGAAAACTATTAAAGTTATGACAACTACATAAAAAGCTATAATAGAATTTTATAGCTTTAACTTAAAAAAAAAAAACAAATTGAAACGGAAAGAAATTTGAGCACATACATTAAATGTTTTTAGCATACCAGTAGCATGTGAAAAAGACCCCTGATTTTGGCCTAACAGAAAAATTATTTTTGCGGGGATTTCAAAAGCTAATGATATGGTATTTCTTTGGCCCCCAGAAATAATATCTCAATAGCAGTTGAAAAAAAAATAAAATAATTCATCTTACCTCCATACCCTTTCTCAAAATGAGAACAAATTAACAGCATTTGGATAACACTATAGATTCTCGAATGATAGATGTTTTAAGTCACGTTTAACAGTTGCATTATTTGTATTGCACACAAGGTTTCCGTGCTGAGAAAGACTCGGAAAAACATTTAAACAGCAGCTAATAAATGGAACAGAGAAAAATGTTTTTCAATGCAGGAGAATATAACTCCTATTTGTCTAAATATGCCACCATATTGTACATATTAATAGCATATACATTAATTCCCCAATATAAAATATAAACACAGAGATAATCTGACCATTCTTTCACAATAATACTTAAAATGTCCTGACTAACTTGTTCACCTTCAAGAATTAAAGATACTTTATAATATCATAAAATATTCTGTTCCAAACATGTTAGCAAGAGAAATTATACATAATTAAGGGCATATAAAAGCATACGAAAGACATAATCAAGCTAAGAGAAGAAATTGATAAATTTTGATGAAGGAAAGGCTGATTTCAACAATGTCTCCCTCTACCAGATGTGTTCTTTAATTTCATGGAGTGAAAAGTACTACTGGTAGGCAACACCCTATTGAAAATGAGCATTTATGAGAAGGAACGAAAAAGTATTACGTACATTACAATGCACATTTATATAGGTTAGTTACCTGAGGCATAGGATTCATGACGGCAGTCAGACCACCGGAGCTACCTCCTCCAGCTGGTTGCAGGTACAATGGAAGAATGGGCAACACTCTGGCGCCTGACTGGGTAACAACTGGAGAGGGAACTACTTTCTGTCCTCCTTTAGCAACCTGCACGACAACAGACGGCATGAGCCCAGTGTGAGGCTGCAACAGATGGCACTCTTGATTGCGCTGTCCGGAAATCCCTACAGTCTGTGAGTTTGGCACACAGGTGACTTGTTGTCTGCCTTGTCCAACCTGTACCACAACAGGCTGTGTCGTCAAACCCGAGGTATGCAATACAGAAGGTAAAGAAGATGGTAAGGTGATTGTCGATGGATCACTGGAACCACAGGGAGGAGCTGAGACTGGCAGTTGGACGACAACAGGACTATCCCCTTGTGCAGATTGCTGATGACTCTGCGTAAGCAGCTGCTGCAATTTAAGCGGAGTCGCAGGTACTTGAACAGGAGGAACGGACAGAGATGATGGCATAACTCCCATTGTGGTCGACGCATCAATTTTGTGGGCACGACTGGGAGTGTGCTGTAATACACTATCTACATTTTTTTGCAGTATTTGAGAAGTAGGTACCATATCTGATGCTGATTTCTTGTCCATTCTACATTCTTGTCCTTCTTCTACACTTGGAATAGCAGATTCTTGAGTTGAAACTACAACGGTAACTGTTGTTTCTCTGGCAGAATTCAGGACAGATGTTACAATGGGCGTTCCCAAATAATTGGGCTCCATTTGTCCAACTAATGAAAACAAAAAATACTTGTAATATTACATTTTAAACAAGAATTTTCAAAAGAATGCACCAATAAATATTGCAGAAGAATAAAAATAAATGGACGAAAAAAAATGCCTTGAAATCTCAAATATTGAAGTACTCGAAAAATATTATTTCAGTAATTTTCGTACTTTCAAAAACACGGAAGATATATATTAATATATCTACGTACTCTTTGATTAACAAATGTGAAGCCCATTTATTGCTAAAATTGTACCTAACACTTAAAAATGGAAGTTTGAATGTGATTTGAAGGGACCAACGCAAGACAGAAACATTTTCGGTTTACCGCATTGCTTTGTTTTTGACTTAACTGAACTTGGCCCACGACGAGCTAGCCCACGACTATCCACCGGCCGTTGAAGCTCTGGATTTTTCAGTCATACCAACGTAAATATTTATGCAAGACATAACTATGTAAATCCCCTAAACCATTGCAATAATCCGACTACAACGGACACACTAAAATCAGTGATACTCCCTGTAACCACTTGCAATTGTAAGACCGGGATGAATTATGTAGTAAACGATATAGGGCCCTAGAAAGAACTCTACACTGAAGTTAGCCCAAGCGGGAAGTCGTCTTTCATAGCAAAAACTATGAGGTCCTAACGAAAACGTTTTCGACAATATCTGCTAATGTAGCATCCAGGGCCCAGTGCAGTCCAAAGGGTCGCCCTTTCATACCAAAAACAAGAAATTACTTAACAATATCTACTAAACTAGAACATTTATTTCTCTAAATTTCACAATACACATTAGGCTACACATGTACTTCAAGCAGTCTTTCGCTTACCCCATGCTCCTGGCCTAGTTTAGTAACCAGGGCCATATTACCTCACCTCGGTCGTCATCTCACACGAAAAAACACAAAGTACTTCACAATATCTCCTAAACTAGAACATTTTTTTCTCCAAATTTCACAATACACATTAGGCTACACATGTACTTCAAGCAGTCTTTCGCTTACCCCATGCTCCTGGCCTAGTTTAGTAACCAGGGCCATATAACCTCACCTCGGTCGTAATCTCACACGAAAAAACAAAAAGTACTTCACAATATCTCCTAAACTAGAACATTTTTTTCTCTAATTTTCACCATACACCCTAGGCAACACATGTACTTTAAGCAGTCTTTCGCTTACCCCATGCTCCTGGCCTAGTTTAGTAACCAGGGCCCAATAACCTCACATCGGTCGTCATCTCACACGAGAAAACACAAAGTACTTCACAATATCTCCTAAACTAGAACATTTTTTTCTCTAATTTTCACAATACACATTAGGCTACACATGTACTTTAAGCAGTCTTTCGCTTACCCCATGCTCCTGGCCTAGTTTAGTAACCAGGGCCATATAACCTCACCTCGGTCGTAATCTCACACTAAAAAACAAAAAGTACTTCACAATATCTCCTAAACTAGAACATTTTTTTCTCTAATATTCACAATACACCATAGGCTACACATGTTCTTTCAGCAGTCTTTCGCTTACCCCATGCTCCTGGGCTACTTTAGTAACCAGGGCCCAATTACCTCACCCCGGTCGTCATCTCACACGTGAAAACACAAAGTACTTCAGAATATCTCCTAAACTAGAACATTTTTTTCTCTAATTTTCACCATACACCCTAGGCTACACCAATGCTTCAAGCAGTCTTTCGCTTACCCCATGCTCCTGGCCTAGTTTAGTAGCCAGGGCCGATTAAAAGTGACTACGACACGACACTGAACTTGGCCCACGGCAAAGGGTTATCTCAGCTGATTTTCTAAGAATTTAAAAATATCTCCTTTACTAGAACATTTTTTTCTCTAATTTTCACCATACACCCTAAGCTAAACATGTACTTCAAGCAGTCTTTCGCTTACCCCATGCTCCTGGCCTAGTTTAGTAACCAGGGCCCAATTACCTCACCTCAGTCGTCATCTCACACGAAAAAACAAAAAGTACTTCACAATATCTCCTAAACTAGAACATTTTTTTCTCTAATATTCACAATACACCATAGGCTACACATGTTCTTTCAGCAGTCTTTCGCTTACCCCATGCTCCTGGGCTACTTTAGTAACCAGGGCCCAATTACCTCACCCCGGTCGTCATCTCACACGTGAAAACACAAAGTACTTCAGAATATCTCCTAAACTAGAACATTTTTTTCTCTAATTTTCACCATACACCCTAGGCTACACAAGTACTTCAAGCAGTCTTTCGCTTACCCCATGCTCCTGGCCTAGTTTAGTAGCCAGGGCCGATTAAAAGTGACTACGACACGACACTGAACTTGGCCCACGGCAAAGGGTTATCTCAGCTGATTTTCTAAGAATTTAAAAATATCTCCTTTACTAGAACATTTTTTTCTCTAATTTTCACCATACACCCTAAGCTAAACATGTACTTCAAGCAGTCTTTCGCTTACCCCATGCTCCTGGCCTAGTTTAGTAACCAGGGCCCAATTACCTCACCTCAGACGTCATCTCACACGAAAAAACACAAAGTACTTCACAATATCTCCTAAACTAGAACATTTTTTTCTCCAAATTTCACATACACATTAGGCTACACATGTACTTCAAGCAGTCTTTCGCTTACCCCATGCTCCTGCCCTAGTTTATTAACAAGGGCCCAATAACCTCACATCGGTCGTCATCTCACACGAGAAAACACAAAGTACTTCACAATATCTCCTAAACTAGAACATTTCTTTCTCTAATTTTCACAATACACATTAGGCTACACATGTACTTCAAGCAGTCTTTCGCTTACCCCATGCTCCTGGCCTAGTTTAGTAGCCAGGGCCGATTAAAAATGACTACGACACGACACTGAACTTGGCCCACGGCAAAGGGTTATCTCAGCTGATTTTCTAAGAATTTCAAAATATCTCCTTAACTAGAACATTTTTTTCTCTAATTTTCACCATACACCCTAAGCTAAACATGTACTTCAAGCAGTCTTTCGCTTACCCCATGCTCCTGGCCTAGTTTAGTAACCAGGGCCCAATTACCTCACCTCAGTCGTCATCTCACACGAAAAAACACAAAGTACTTCACAATATCTCCTAAACTAGAACATTTTTTTCTCCAAATTTCACAATACACATTAGGCTACACATGTACTTCAAGCAGTCTTTCGCTTACCCCATGCTCCTGGCCTAGTTTAGTAACCAGGGCCATATAACCTCACCTCGGTCGTAATCTCACACGAAAAAACAAAAAGTACTTCACAATATCTCCTAAACTAGAACATTTTTTTCTCTAATTTTCACCATACACCCTAGGCAACACATGTACTTTAAGCAGTCTTTCGCTTACCCCATGCTCCTGGCCTAGTTTAGTAACCAGGGCCCAATAACCTCACATCGGTCGTCATCTCACACGAGAAAACACAAAGTACTTCACAATATCTCCTAAACTAGAACATTTTTTTCTCTAATTTTCACAATACACATTAGGCTACACATGTACTTCAAGCAGTCTTTCGCTTACCCCATGCTTCTGGCCTAGTTTAGTAACCAGGGCCATATAACCTCACCTCGGTCGTCATCTCTTACGAAAAAACACGAAGTACTTCGGAATATCTCCTAAACTAGAACATTTTTTTCTCTAATTTTCACAATACACCCTAGGCTATTCATGTACTTTCAGCAGTCTTTCGCTTACCCCATGCTCCTGGCCTAGTTTAGTAGCCAGGGCCGATTAAAAGTGACTACGACACGACACTGAACTTGGCCCACGGCAAAGGGTTATCTCAGCTTATTTTCTAAGAATTTAAAAATATCTCCTTAACTAGAACATTTTTTTCTCTAATTTTCACCATACACCCTAAGCTAAACATGTACTTCAAGCAGTCTTTCGCTTACCCCATGCTCCTGGCCTAGTTTAGTAACCAGGGCCCAATAACCTCACATCGGTCGTCATCTCACACGAGAAAACACAAAGTACTTCCCAATATCTCCTAAACTAGAACATTGTTTTCTCTAATTTTCACCATACACCCTAGGCTATACATGTACTTTCAGCAGTCTTTCGCTTACCCCATGCTCCTGGCCTAGTTTAGTAGCCAGGGCCGATTAAAAGTGACTACGACACGACACTGAACTTGGCCCACGGCAAAGGATTATCTCAGCTGATTTTCTAAGAATTTCAAAATATCTCCTTAACTAGAACATTTTTTTCTCTAATTTTCACCATACACCCTAAGCTACACATGTAAATCAAAGCAGTCTTTCGCTTACCCCATGCTCCTGGCCTAGTTTAGTAACCAGGGCCCAATAACCTCACATCGGTCGTCATCTCACACGAGAAAACACAAAGTACTTCACAATATCTCCTAAACTAGAACATTTTTTTCTCCAAATTTCACAATACACATTAGGCTACACATGTACTTCAAGCAGTCTTTCGCTTACCCCATGCTCCTGGCCTAGTTTAGTAACCAGGGCCATATAACCTCACCTCGGTCGTAATCTCACACGAAAAAACAAAAAGTACTTCACAATATCTCCTAAACTAGAACATATTTTTCTCTAATTTTCACCATACACCCTAGGCAACACATGTACTTTCAGCAGTCTTTCGCTTACCCCATGCTCCTGGCCTAGTTTAGTAGCCAGGGCCGATTAAAAGTGACTACGACACGACACTGAACTTGGCCCACGGCAAAGGATTATCTCAGCTGATTTTCTAAGAATTTCAAAATATCTCCTTAACTAGAACATTTTTTTCTCTAATTTTCACCATACACCCTAAGCTACACATGTAAATCAAAGCAGTCTTTCGCTTACCCCATGCTCCTGGCCTAGTTTAGTAGCCAGGGCCGATTAAAAGTGACTACGACACGACACTGAACTTGGCCCACGGCAAAGGGTTATCTCAGCTGATTTTCTAAGAATTTCAAAATATCTCCTTAACTAGAACATTTTTTTCTCTAATTTTCACCATACACCCTAAGCTACACATGTAATTCAAAGCAGTCTTTCGCTTACCCCATGCTCCTGGCCTAGTTTAGTAACCAGGGCCCAATAACCTCACATCGGTCGTCATCTCACACGAGAAAACACAAAGTACTTCACAATATCTCCTAAACTAGAACATTTTTTTCTCCAAATTTCACAATACACATTAGGCTACACATGTACTTCAAGCAGTCTTTCGCTTACCCCATGCTCCTGGCCTAGTTTAGTAACCAGGGCAATATAACCTCACCTCGGTCGTAATCTCACACGAAAAAACAAAAAGTACTTCACAATATCTCCTAAACTAGAACATTTTTTTCTCTAATTTTCACCATACACCCTAGGCAACACATGTACTTTAAGCAGTCTTTCGCTTACCCCATGCTCCTGGCCTAGTTTAGTAACCAGGGCCCAATAACCTCACATCGGTCGTCATCTCACACGAGAAAACACAAAGTACTTCACAATATCTCCTAAACTAGAACATTTTTTTCTCTAATTTTCACAATACACATTAGGCTACACATGTACTTCAAGCAGTCTTTCGCTTACCCCATGCTCCTGGCCTAGTTTAGTAACCAGGGCCATATAACCTCACCTCGGTCGTCATCTCTTACGAAAAAACACGAAGTACTTCGGAATATCTCCTAAACTAGAACATTTTTTTCTCTAATTTTCACAATACACCCTAGGCTATTCATGTACTTTCAGCAGTCTTTCGCTTACCCCATGCTCCTGGCCTAGTTTAGTAGCCAGGGCCGATTAAAAGTGACTACGACACGACACTGAACTTGGCCCACGGCAAAGGGTTATCTCAGCTTATTTTCTAAGAATTTAAAAATATCTCCTTAACTAGAACATTTTTTTCTCTAATTTTCACCATACACCCTAAGCTAAACATGTACTTCAAGCAGTCTTTCGCTTACCCCATGCTCCTGGCCTAGTTTAGTAACCAGGGCCCAATAACCTCACATCGGTCGTCATCTCACACGAGAAAACACAAAGTACTTCCCAATATCTCCTAAACTAGAACATTGTTTTCTCTAATTTTCACCATACACCCTAGGCTATACATGTACTTTCAGCAGTCTTTCGCTTACCCCATGCTCCTGGCCTAGTTTAGTAGCCAGGGCCGATTAAAAGTGACTACGACACGACACTGAACTTGGCCCATGGAGATATTTTTTTTTATAGTTTGTTCTTTTATGCACTCAATATTATCTGAAATACGACCGTTTTTTTCTTCTTTTCAGTGTCACATAGTAGACCAATGTTTTAATGGAAACACACCAAGTCAGCAATCTGTTTCCTAATTCATTACTTACAGGTTCTTTTTCATTTTAGCACCATATTCCGGTCACAGATTCCTCACTTTCACACTTCCTCCTGATTCTTCACTTCTCTCCATTTTCTTTCTCTGATGTCTTGAGCTGCGAAGATGGGATTGAATGAAAAGGTCTTAGAAGGTATGTATGGATAACCTTTTTTTGTATTATTAGTAGTGTTCATTTATACATCACGGTTTTAGTTTATCTGCAAGTTATTCCACATCACCCGAAGAGGTTACTCGCTAGATGCGTTTCTCTTTGTGCTTGGAGAAGAAACGAGCGAAAAAGAGATCCCCGGGAGGCATATGAGAAACCGCTCGCTCTTTCCCTTAATTAAAAAGGGAGCATCTCCCGAAACCTACGGTAAAACAGAGGAATTTTATCAACATTTTTTTTCGTTTTTTAGCGTTACGAAATCCTTTAACATTTTAGTGGCATGAAATTGCCGTGTTTTAAATAAGCATATTTAATTTTCCCAAGTCATTCCGTCACCCGCTTCTTCAGATAGACGGAATTGACCGCAGATCCTATATCATCATTGCCGCCTCCCTTTTCCTATTTTTTAATTATTCCTACGCTATCTCTTGAGATGCTTTCCGTCCCCCGCTTCTTCAGATAGACGGAATGCACTTCAGTTACTATAAAATCATTGCTATTTCTCTTTTCCTATTTTTATTGGTTCCTACGCTATCTTTTCTGAGGCTTTCCGTCCCCCGCTTCTTCAGATAGACGGAAAGCACCTCAGTGCTTGTGATAGTAGGTTAACGTATAAACTATTGGTTAACCTTTGTATTGGAGGAAATTCAACCAAATATAATCGCCGGTCAACTTGTAAGATGCGTTCAAAGCTAAGACGATGTACAACCAAGGGATAGCCACAAGGCCAATTAATTAGCTGTTTGCCATATCTAGTGATTGAATATCTAATGTTATCCATTTAGTGCACAGTATACACGACCAAGCCATATTTTCGTAATCGGAAGCGGTGGCAGTTTTATCTAAGCAATAAAGGTGATACCATCGGGAACACACATCGCACGCGACCCACGTTGTACTTCCTCGGATTTTACCCCGATCGCACAAAGGGCATATTTCGTTAACTTTACGGAGGGATTGTAATATATTTGTTTTTATTTGGTTCCGGTACTCGTCGGCATCAAACTTTTGTTCTGTTCCCATATTTTTCGCTATCTGATTAATGAAATAACACGTATGCACCCCACAGTTATAGCCATCTCTCTGTTTGCCGAATGGCACTCTTATTGCTCTCAGTTTACTTGGACATATTTTTTCCTTACTTAACGTATTCCGCTTCTTTAAGAAAGTCGTGAATAAATTGTAATGCCTGGCATAATCCATATCCGTGCTGCCCAATGGATCGAAATAACTGAATAAAAACTGCCGGAAGTTTACCACGAATAGGCACCAGTGATTTTGATCTTTATTGAACGGCATTAATATAATTTTCCCTTTGAATTTAAGCTTGGCGACTAAACTCTCGGACGTGAAGTTCCCTCGTAGGGCATAACTAGAATTTTCGCAAGGGATATAAATAATATCCCTTTCGTTTTTTTCAAGAACTACGGTGGCGAAGATATCTATAATGAAATTACAAAGCCATTGCTTTGGGGACAGCGATAGGAAGTCTTCCAAGTACACGCGGGTATCTTTGCCTACGTATCCTAAAACGTATGACCTTCCTAATTCCGAACAGTTATCGAAGTAACTATTGTCAGAAACTATGCCATTTTCATGGAAAGTAAGAGGCCGATGATTTATGGCTACCCTGTCACCCTTCTTAACCCAATAACTGGAATCACTTGCCTCCTCCATTGGTCCCCCATTATCTACAAAGATTTCGGGCTGCTTCACGGTCTCCACTTTGAAATCAGTAATCCCTTCTCCAGTAAAAGAAGTTACCCTTAATTTTCCTGTTCTTCGTTTCCGTTTTCCCCAAGGCTCCTCCGCCATAAAATTATCGATACTTTCAAATTTACTGGCCTTGCGGCGTTTACTTTGTGCGGGGGGGATTTGTAAAAAAACTTCCTTTGTTCGAGAGAAGACATGGGGTTGGATTGCCCTCAAAAATCTACCGCACGGCAAATGTAAATTATAATCCAGAATCGTGTTTTTCACGATTCCGAACCACCTTTCCACGCTTGCGTTACTATATCGTGGTCCAAATGAAGATAATTCATCTCTGCCCTTCAAAATATTCGACCAAAGAGGTACAAACGGTAGGAAATGCTTCAAAAAAGTAGATAAAAATTTAGGGCTGAAAAAGGGATTTGGATCCCCACAGCACTCAACGCTTGCATTTTCCGCAATGGCAGTGAAAAGGAGATAAAAAGGACTACTGTTATATAGGCTGCTTTTACGGACCCGAGGAATGGAAAAATCTTTCCTGATAACGGTTGAAGGAGTCACTGAGCTCTGCGTAACCATCTCTTGGATTTCACACACAGCTGCATCCACCGCCTCGCCACGCCTCTCGCATTTCAATATAATGGAGAAATTTTTAAAAATATTTTCCAAGACGCTCATGGAATTTGACGTAACCATTAAGCCAATTACAGCTGCCAAGAATTTCCTGATTTTTTTTTTGGAATAAGCCTTCGCAAGATGTCGCGCCACTAAATGCATGAAATGAGCGCAGCAGATGAATACGGGAACTTCAATTTTGGCATCCGTCTTACCAATCAACATAGCATAACAATCATACAAATACTGAGAGAGGGTGCAACGTGACCAAACCAAAATTACAGCATTAATAATGGCAAAACTGAAATCACACACGATGCCATTAAATAAAGGTGAATTTACTTTTGTGACGGAGCTAGCGAAATGACGGAACTGAAATAGAAAGTTGGCTATCGCATTGACATTGTGCCTATCGCTAATTAGCTCCAAAATGGGAACAATTACATTTCCTATATTAACAACTCCTGCGTAGTAAAGAACGCGTTTTTGAAAACCAGGAAGGCGTTTCACGACAGACCCCGTTGCATCTAGGTGGAGATATGGTCGGCTTCCTTTCGACAAGGAAGCCACGAGGCGAACTTGCTTCGTTGAAAAACAGTATACTGTTAAAGGGAGTCCTAAGAATTGAATGTATCTCTCCTCATCATTTTTTTCTGCCATAAACATTTGAATTAAATCATGTACGGGATTACTGCTGAAATCCTTTTCGGCTTTGCTCTCCATACGCGCGCGTTGTAGAACATTTAGAGAATACAAGCCTTGCAAATTCCCACTTTCCAAAGAACCCTCTTCTGAAGATAAAACCGCTCTACTTCGGAAAACAGATGGCTTCTCTTTCTTTAGAATTACTTTTGCAGCATCTCTATCTGATCCACGAAGAGGACGACAAAATTTTTCGGTGCCATGTTTCTCTTGGCCCTTGCTGAAAACTCTTAAGAACACCTCACTACTATCATTTATACTTGGATCGTCTACCATTATATTAAAGACCTTGCACTCATTATGCTTGCAATACGCCCGAATCACAATACTACCGTTGCCTCCTCGGACGCGATAGTCTCGGACAAGAAGAACACAGCGCGAATTAATCGCAAAGAACTTTCTACTTAGCACATTAGTCCATTTCCCTTTAACAAATTTTCCTTGCACAAATATTTCCTCCCACTCCTGACGGGAAAAATGAAACTGCCCTTCAAATACCCCTCCCGGTATCCAATTGCTCCCTATTCTCATGCTTTTCCCCGCTGTAACTGAACTTTCGTCTTCCATTTGCATGCGTGAATCTTGGGGAATCGCAAGCACTTCCTTATTATTATCCATAGTGGAACCTCGTTTGATAAACTTTTCCATATTCCACCCACTTCTTATGGCAAGCCCTTTCAATCTTTTATATCGCTTGATTATCTGTCTACGGCAAACTAATTGAGAGGATGGACGTCTTACTACCTGGCTACTGCGCAATGGACACCCTTGTTTGAATAAAATCCTCACTTGTTTATTCCTTCGCCAAAAGTAGTACACCGTACGCCTTCTCGTCTTGTCGTTACCCCCAAGGAATTCGGAGGCGGCATCCCCAAAAATTGTACTTTCCATGTAACCAGCAGTCTCCAAAGTAATGAAATCCAACCCCCGCGAAATAAAAAAATCACTCACAGCACTTGGACTAAGGGCACACTTCTTCGGAGACGTCATTTCCACCATGAAAAGTGAACTAATTAGGAGAAAGTGACAAGATTAATACGAAAAAACATGCACAGGAAAGGGAAAAGAAAAAATTGACAAGAAAAAGTGATTATGAGGATAAAAATCGGTGACTGCTGATGCATATAAGCAGAACTATTCGATTTCACAAATAATCAATTTCTCTAAGAAACACAAATGAAGGGATAGAATCAACTTATCAACAAGATATACAGCAGATGATGGCGCACTCTCTCTGTTAGACGAAGCAGCAGTTGGTAGAAACAGCTATGTTCCTCGTCCGTATGCGAAAGAGCAATGAAGCATGTCCGCACAGGGCCATGTGATTCGAGTCACCCTGAAAAATCTGTGAATCCCGTTTTCCAGGAATACCCAAACCACCTACTGCCAGAAGCAATTTGTTTTACTCCTCTAAGGCCCGTTATTCTGCGGCTAACCCTTCCCTCCTCCCTCGACCCTTTTCTCTCCTGCAAGGGTGAAAGCGATGCATTTTCTCAAGCATAGTTAACGCTCAGCAAAAGCTTTTGCGGTATATTCGAATCGATTTCTCAAGACGTTAGCAAGGGTGCCAGAATTCCAAAAGGAACGCATAATATTAAGTTAAGTTCCGTTCATAACATATGTTCATTCTTAGTTTTCTGTACCAATGTATTTCCACGTAATGGGGATAATATGCTTTTCCAATGTCACCGTTAGTGAAGATAAATAAAAATAAGTAACCTGAGGATAGCCATTTTCCATTGCAAGTTACTACGAATTTCATGTTAACGCGCAAACAGGTTATTGACATGATATTCAGTAGCTCTATTTCCCAATATTGATGACAGAGTTTTCGTTATGGTTATCACATTTTGCAGGCTCCTCTCTCAAGTATTTCCTCATAACCCTTTCTTGGTTAAGTTAGATATGTCTTCGTCATTTGCCAGGGTTTTTGTGCTAGCGCATAGTTGTTTACCTTTTGAGGATAAAGCCACCCATTAATAGGGTAACAATTCCTTTCGGAAACTAGTGGCAAAGTGAGATATATTGTCATTTTAGAAAGAAGAGCAGACGTTGGCAAACCTAATTGGGTCTTTAGATTGACAATGCTTTTACTCATTTATAATAATGATAGGTTACATTATACCCTGCAAGGCACCGCTAGGGTGTGGGACAGGGGGTGACTACTCACGTTATTCTGATCGTTTATCGTCCGTGAGAAAAATGACATTGAAAAATACGAAAAGCATTATAACCATGGAATGGTTATTTTTGTTAGATGTTTGTAAGCTGCTAGCTTACTATAAATGGATTTTATACGAATGCAAACGCTTCCCTAGGCGTTAAGCTGCTATATCCTCAGGGTTACGGATATCTCTGTGAACCAAAACATCATCGGCCGATTAACTACGGAATTAATGTCCTTCGTTTCCTCGGTGAAACCTGAACGAGGGATATGTGGAAAGCTAACAAAAAAATTGGAATTTAATAGGAGAGTCCTCGGTTAATGCGATGAAAAGGTGAAAGAGAAATGTGATCTTTCGCTGGTTAGGTCTCATTCAAAAAATGCTGCAAGAGTATAGAATCCTCACGAGGTTGGATTTATTGTCGACTTGGATCGCGTGCAGCGTGGGTAGGGATTAGATTTGTAAGACATTGTAATGACAAACCGAGTAGAGCATGAAAATTATTACAGCTGCTAAGCTCGGAATCACTCACGGAATGGAGTTAAATTACAGATTAAATCGCTCGCAGGAATTGAAATGACGTCTCTTCAAGGAATATGTTGAAAATGTTTTATTACTGTCATCGTACTACGGCAGAAAAGATCAAGTGAATTGCATCAGAGAGGTTAAACGTAGAACAGATAGAACTAAGGTGCAAATTTCCCACGAAGAAAAGGGATCCCAATGATGTTGTCCGGCGGCGGTAGGGATAAAAATATTCGGGTCAAAAATAAATATACTAAATATTGCCAAGAAAAACCGAGGTCATCAGTCAAACATGCACAATCACAATACACAGCTCGACACAAATGTCAGTTTGATTGTGCAGATTACCCAGAAAAAGAAGGCTCAGGGAACCGTTATAAATAGAAGGCCTTGTTTAAGCAGTGGAATCTGTCCACTGTAGGGCCATTCCGAGTCTTCATCAAACAATACTGTCGTTCTGCCCCCTAATAGTCGTGGTGATTATGTGTTCTATATCCTTGCCTGAAATTGATGTCACGTAGATTGTCCTGTAATTGCTGCGTACTTTCCTCTATCGACTAAATCCGGCGTTGTGTTACCTACTTCACAATCTTTGTGTAACTTGGCTCCAAATATTTGATAAAAATTAATGTTGACTAAGTTTTCCTAGAAATAGCCTTAACATTTTCTGCTGAAATCAGCGAGCGCTTTAGGAAAAGCTGCTTTTGCCATGGAATAACTTTCTACATTTACATAATACCCCGCAAGCCGCCGCATCATGCACAATCGCACAATCATGCAAAAATCCCTTCATCCAACACTCATGCAAACACATATACCACAAACCAAAAAAAAACTGCGCCCCAGGATGCAGCACGAAAGCCACCCAGCAACACGCAAGCTTTGATTGTATTTTGGTAAGAACTTACCTTGGTGACTAATGAGGACACTTTACCGGTAATGAATAGTTTTGCGTTGGACACCATTTGTTGCCATTGTCATAACAGTATAAGTGGAATGCCCTGTGAACTAGAAGCCCCAGCCACACGCACTTGAAGGGTTATTGTGACCACGTATACGACGAACGACTGCTTGAGTCTTGAGTGCGACGGTGCATATACCTCTGTTATTTTATTGCAGTGGTTGAATCTAACAATACCATTTGATGCCGTCATCATTCACTTTGCTGCAAGGAAACTCATATGCCCCGTGAGCTTGAAGTACTTATGATGGAATCCGGATAAGATCCGTTTCTTTCTTATTTAAAGGAAGACAATTTCCGTGTCTTGGCGGCGTCTGACTGATTATCAAGAAAAACACGTCAAGTAATTGTTACATATGAATAAAAAAGTTACAATATTTTCTCAGTTTTTCTCAGTAATCAAGTGTATGCGTCACATAAAGGTATTCATAAGGCAACATAGTATCAATTTTTTCCCACTAAAGCTTAATGACTTCTCCAGTTAAAAATATAAGTGCGACAGCGTTGTTTTTCAGTTCCAGTTTAAAGGTTTTTATTTCCGTAAAGCACAGTTTTACAAGAATTGATAAAATATACATTGAAATATAATAAAAACAATACGGAAACCCCGTTTAAGGGGGTGCTTTCTTGCTCCTATCTACGGTGTTGAAGTACAAGTGGGGTTGGCAGTCGGCACCATGAAAGGAAATGCGCAAACAGACGACACCGGTTTTTCCCGGGAAAGCATATTTCGTCGGCCTTAAACGACGAGATTAGGAATCTTTTCCTTCGTTCTCGCCTTAGGAGTTTTATGGAGGGGGTGTGTGCCAAGGAGGACCTTTGGAGGCATTGGGAACCTTTGGGGATTCCTTTGTTTCCCTCTCCCGGCCCTACGTGCTTAAAAAGGATACAGAACATCATTTCATTTCAAGGAAAGCTTATGTTTACAATGAACACCATTAAATGTCCACAAAGGTGGGAAAAAGGGAGGGCCACCGTCATGCAGGGACAAGGGAAATGGGGAAAGCGAGGGGAAAGTGGAAATCCCAAGCTGGTCGGAAAAAACCCAAGTAAGAACGCAACGTAAAGAGCAAATACAGAATGAAAAGACTTCGATAAACCATAGGTTTTCACATATCAACTAACCTCATGTCCGATTACTCGTTGCCTGCTACCGTGCCGTCTTAATTGCTATACTTTCACCTAAAAGAGTATCTGCCCCCCCCCCCCCCCCCCCCGGCACGCGGCCTAGCGATGACGAGTATGGTACTAAAATATGTAAAAAAATATCTATCCAAAATTTTCACTAGCTCTTTCAAAGTGATGTAAAAATCTTATTTGGAACACTATATTCTCTCGATGGAACGATAAATATTGTGAACAAAGATTGCAACTTTGTGACGCCAGATTGACCCAGGAGGAGACCGAGCGGATTCTTCATGAATAACTCCTTACTATCGGGATGAGTTATTTCATACTAAGACATTTCCCATACCTTGACCTTGCATGACGGCGACATACGGAACATAAGTCTGCTGTTCTCTGTTTGAATGGAAGTGCGTTGGCATGGCTAAATCCAGTTTGAGCATGTGGAAAGTGGAGGATGGTTACATATAAAGTTAAAAAACAATATTAGTGCCCTGCAAGCCACCGCTAGGGTGTGCGGCTGGAGGTTAATACACAGCAGATCTATTTTGACCAGATTTTTTCTCCTACTCCCGCGGTCGGGCAAGGCAATTGTGATCCCTTATCGCACCTGGAAAAACTGACACACGAAATTTTTTCTTCCCAATACATAATCCGTCTTTTTTGGTGGACATGATTTCGCCTACCGTTGGAAGATGGGGTTATTATACATTTTGTAATAATATTATTTTAATAGCACATAATTAATGTCATTATTAATCATACATCATTGTTCTAATAATACATGATTGAAAATATTTCATCGGGTCCAGGGAATATATTGCGCTTAATGTGTTTCCAGATAAATTTGTATTCTCCTTATTTAGTTAGATTTGTAAAACGTTGTTTTGATACTGTATCCAAAATATTAGAGCAGCTAGGCTCGGAATCACTCGCGGAGCGAAGGTGAAATAAAAGATTAAACCTTTCGCAGGATTGAAACGACGTCTCTTCAAGGAATGATGTTGAAAATGTTTTATTCGCCAAATCGCACTACGGTAGGAGATATCATGCAAATAAAATTACAGAGATTAAGTGTAGAACAGATAGATTTAAGTTGACATTTTTTCCACGAACGATAGGGGATCATAATGACATTGTTCGACCGCGGTAAGGGTAAAAATATCCGGGTCAACATTATCCTGGTGTGTTTTCACCCCCTGCCAAGCACTCTGGCCGTGGCTTGCTGGGTATATATTAATAAATAAAAAATGTATTATCTGAAATGTACGCATTGAATGGAGGTTATCTTTTCTGATTCTCGGCGTACGAAGGGAGGTCACATATGCTGTTGCATCTGATGCAGTTGAATTCACTTCAGCTTATCCTCCGGGGAAATGTTACGGGACCTCTTTTATTCCTACTCAGTAAGATACGTTTATTTGCCGACGATGTAGTGGTTTACCGTGATATCCGCGATCCTGAGGACACAGCAGCATTTTCAGATTACCATAATGCTATACAATGCTGGTGCGACCCTTGGAAATTAAAATTAAACTTCAAAATATGCGTCATGATAAATTTTTAGAAAAATTCCAATTCCCACACGAACGACTACTGCATTGGAAACACCGACATGGGATGAGTAAATTGAATTAAATGCCTAGGCGTTACCCTGACTCACGACCTCTCGTGGCACATACGGGAAATTTGTGGATAAGCTAACAAAAAGTTAGGATTTATCCGAAGAGTACTGGGTATATGTGATGAAAAGGTGAAAGAGAAATGTTATCTTTCGCTGGTTAGGCCTCGTTTAGAATATGCTGCTAGTATATGGAATCTACATGTACTTAATACCCCGCAAGCCGCCGCAAGGGCGTGTGGCGGGGGTGTTAGGACACCACCCGTAATTTAGAAAAGAAAAACAAACCGCATGCAAAAACCACAAAATCATACATCCACAAAAATGGCATACATTCATGCAAGAACACTTACACCCCACACACCTGCAAACACTCAAACTACAAACTAACATACGCATGCACCTGAAAGTATACCTAACATCTTTGCAATGTTTAATTTTGTTCCGACTTGTAAATTCAATGTTTTTAATATTTCTAAATTGTCTTCGGTTTCTTACTATTATGATTTCTGATTTTTCGGGGAAAGAATGAGTATTTGTACCTATCTGTCTTGGAATCTATCTCCCTTATTTTATCTTTGTGTTCTGATCTACCTAAGTAGTGTGGGGCCATTATGATTCCTTCAGTGTCATAGTTAAACTCGTTTGTTCTGAACCTTTATAAAAGTCTAAGCCTCGCTTGTTCTCTTCGTAACTCAAGTGGTTCCCAGCCTAATTCCCCTAAGAGACCTGTCACGCTTGTTCTTATCATAACAATTTTGAACGAATCTAGCGGATTTTCTCTGGACTTCATCTAATTCTTTTTGCCAAATTTTCTCCCAAGGATCCCAAATACTTTCAGCATATTCCTAATGAGGGTCTAACCAGAGCCAAATAACACCTCCCTTTAACTTTTTTATTTTTTAATTACATTTCCCCACCACCCGTTTTATGAAGCCAAGTTTCTTTAAAGCCGATCCGCATATTGTCCCGATATGTGCTCCCCATGAAAGGCGTTAATGAATCATCAAAAAGGAATCCTGACGAAGTTGGATTGATTGCGAAAATAGATCGCGTTCATCGCTGAGGAGCTAGATTTGTACAATGATAAACTTCTACATCTACATCTACATAATACCCCGCAAGCCGCCGCAAGGGCGTGTGGCGGGGGGTGTTAGTTCACCAACCGTAAAAAGGAACAATACCACATGCAAAACAACAACGTGGAAAATTACACCCACAGCAGCGCACACAATCATGCAAAAATCCCTTCATCCAACACTCATGCAAACACATATACCGCAAAACAACAACTTAGTAGCGTATCCAAAATATTAGAGGAACCAGGCTGGGAATCACTCACATAGCGAAAATTAAATTACATATTCAATCTCTTGGATAAATTGGAAGGATGTCTCTGTATCAGTGAGGTTGAACATTTATTATCACCCCCATCATACTACGGTAGGAGGCATCTTGTCAATAAAGTTAGAATGAATAAGTGTAGAATAGATGGATTCAAGATGCTATTTTTTCACGACCGATAGGGGATCAGAATAACATTGTCGCGCCGCAGTAGGGGCCATATTCTTCTCAAAATTAGTCTGTTGTGTATTCACCGTCAGCCAAACACCCCAGCGGTGGCTTGTAGGGTCCTGAAATAACTGCGCGTCCTTTTCATCTCCCTTCATGCTTTCCAGCATGCTTAATGTCTTCCTTCCTCTACAACTCTCATCCAGGGGTTACATTTCTAAAACGTTTTTTTATTGATTACAATCCATCATGGATCACGAAGAGGTAGATCTTGTGAGACACAACTACCTCTTTTCGCCCAACACGTTTTCATGTCTGGCAATAATAACACTCACGTTGCTGCGATGTTTACAAACGAAGTTTATTATAAACTTGAGATCCACATTTGCTGACGATGCAGTGATATACGAGTGCCAATAGCATAGGGAAATATCCAGTAATGAAGATAGGGAATAATTAAGAATCATTCAATCATTAGGAACTATGGGGAATCAAAGGGAACCTGGGAATCATTCCATTCAAAAGTGGTGCCAGGATAACAAATGAATAAATGTGTTTCGATAAATTCTTGGAGCGAAAGAATTTCTCCCGAAAACTCACTAAACAGGGAAACGACGTAGCAAGCTTAGAAACGGTAAAAACTTCGTTGTAACGATAACTAAGGATACGTCCTGGGAGAAAGACAATCGTTAAAGTTGCAAAATAAAAGTTAGGATTCATCTAAAGGATGCTTGGGCATTATAATGACAGGGTTAAAGAGCTTTCTCATTCCACATTATTTTGGCCCAACCTAAAAAATACCGCAGGTGTATGGCATCCTCACGACATTGCCTTAATTTTGGAACAAGCTCCAGTGCAACGTAGAGCAGCTAGGTTAGTGAAAACCCGCAACGAACAAGGTAGCAACGTCGACACACTATTAGAATAATTAGCATGAGAGCCACTACTTCACCGTTGGTTGAATTACAGGTGCAATGGTAGATCACGTAAAATCAGGGAAAAAGATTGTAGATGGAATGTAGATGGATGGATTTAAAGTGTCTTTTTTTCCTTGGACCAATGAAGATAAAAATAGATATGATCGCAAGCGCGTAGACAAATACCATTGGCTGTGCATATATTTCCCTGACTACCTGAATGTTTTTGTATTTAATAGACCCATCTTCATTAATATTCTCCCGCATGATTTTATTATACGTATCCTGTAATTGAATATTTATCCATGTAAGTCCCTTCTTTCGCGTGATGAACTTGTTCCAGTGCACGATAAAACAAATCTTTGTGTTCAGGTGTGACCATCGGGAATGTTCTTATGCGGCTGATGACGTCACACCCGCCACCGTACGTCCTCGCGGTGGCTAGCGGGGAATGCTTTGCATGCGTACACTTGTGTTTAGATGATAACGAAATTTTCAGGAAATCGGAAGATTGGTGTCATTAAAGGAACAACGTTGGCATGACGACTGCTGCAAAAGCTTTGTCTTTTCCAATTAATTGAAGAATGGCACTGGAATCACCTCCGGGAAAACCGATACGCGATGGAAGAATTCGTGCCCGAGTACGCACCAACCTTGAACCCAAAGGCATGCTCCCCGCTGAGACGGGGTTCGCCTCGAGAGCGATGGCTATTGTTGATGTCCTCGGCAGTATTTCCCCTTTCACTTGATTTTTGACGCAGTGGGACCTCTCCTATTTGGGTTTAACCAGGATTTACCCTTAACCGATGGTCGACCAACACCCTTCGCCTCCCAATTCGTTTTCGTCCGTCGTTCAAGCCAATAGGGATTGTCCACCCATGAATCCTCTCCACGAATAAAGAAACACGTGACATTTTTTATCTAGGCGCGTCCGTCAACTTTCAAAGAGATGTGAACATTTTTCTTCAGTTACAACAATGATTCCCGTGGTAAGTGACCTGCACATTTCATCTTCTCACGTACTTTATGCAATCGTAAAAATGTGTCCCCGTTATACGAATTACATTTTTTTGTGTCATCAAATTTTCCACTTTCTACATTTAAGGTACTTTCTATGTTGTTTCCTTCGTTTCAGAATGAGAGACCTAAAGTGTTCGGGGCGGAGATGTTGGGTGACTCCTTCTTTGTTAGGGTCGCCTCAAACATTGGGTATAGGCTGCAAGATGGTGCGTTGGATTTTATGAGGATTACTCTTTCATACGGTAGTTTTGCTTATTTCTAATATCATTTACTTTGTGGTTTTATAGTTCATCCTGCCCGTATCGGAATGTGTGTCTCAGGACAGACAACCGAGGAGTTGAAGAGGAGGACCCAAATTGTTAACGCGATAAACGAAGAAGTCATTGTATTGATTGGTTGCAATGACTTCACTAAGGTATTATGTTCACCCATTTAAACTTGAGAGACGATAACATTAATTAATATGCCCACCATTGCTGACTGATTTAATTACAGGGGACTAAGTTTCACTCATTAAGGGGTAGCTACTGCTCCTTAGTGAGAACTTTATGGAACAGGGGATGCAGAATAACACTGTTAACCGTGATACCAGCACCAAGGTTTTGGCATTGTTCCAAATATAGGGCGCTTCTGGAGGCATTAAACAAAGCAATTTTGAATTGGCGAAAAAGTAAGTTCACAAAATGTCCTTACATATTTCTTTTTCGACGGTCGCGGTAGTCCTACGGGTTGAGCGTTTCACTACAGAGTAGAAGGCCCGGGTTCCATTCTCGGGCGAGTCTATGGACACCAGCAGATCCACCCAAGCTAGAGTAATTTTTCGGGTAGCAGGTCTTCCTGGGAAAACATAACCGGCCAGCACAAAGAAAGGAACTGGCCCCCCTACCCCAATGTGGGGATTTCACACGCCGTCAAGCTTAGTAATGGGTGAACTCTACCATCACCTACCAAACCGACCTTCGGGTTGATTACTGTGTTTATGTCTTTTTTATTCCTTTTTCACACAGATAAAAAATATATCTTCTGCTACTTTCATTATTAGGGGGGATAAGGGTGATTGACGCGGCAAGCTTATTCGTCAATGCCAACGGAACGATAAAAACACAATATTTTGATAGGTAATCGATATTCTTAAATATTCTTCCGTAAAATTTGAATAAGAAGTTCAACACTCACAATATATCTTTCAGGTGGATAGGGCACCCAAACAGGAAGCGGTTAGACGGAATTCATTTGAACATCAAAGGTATGAATATATTGTTGAAAAAAATTAAACAAAAGTTAATCCCTTAAATCAGAGCGGGAGATGCTCCCTTTTTAATTAAGGGAAAGAGCGAGCGGTTTCTCATATGCCTCCCGGGGATCTCTTTTTCGCTCGTTTCTTCTCCAAGCACAAAGAGAAACGCATCTAGCGAGTAACCTCTTCGGGTGTTGTGGAATAACTTGCAGATAAACTAAAACCGTGATGTATAAATGAACACTACCAATAATATAAAAAAAAGGTTATCCATACATACCTTCTAAGACCTTTTCATTCAATCCCATCTTCGCAGCTCAAGACATCAGAGAAAGAAAATGGAAAGGAGTGAAGAATCAGGAGGAAGTGTGAAAGTGAGGAATCTGTGACCGGAATATGGTGCTAAAATGAAAAAGAACCTGTAAGTAATGAATTAGAAAACAGATTGCTGACTTGGTGTGTTTCCATTACAACATGAATCTACTATGTGACACTGAAAAGAAGAAAATAACGGTCGTATTTCAGATAATATTGAGTGCATAAAAGAACAAACTATCAAAAAACCTATCTCCATGGGCCAAGTTCAGTGTCGTGTCGTTGTCACTTATGTTGGGCCCTGGTTATTATACGAAGCCAGGAGCATGGGGTAAATGAAAGACTGCTTGAAGTACATGTGTAGCTCAGGGTGTATGGTGAAAATTAGAGAAAAAAATGTTCTAGTTTAGGAGATATTGTGAAGTACTTTGTGTTTTTTCGTGTGAGATGACGACTGAGGTGAGGTAATTGGGCCCTGGTTACTAAACTAGGCCAGGAGCATGGGGTAAGCGAAATACTGCTGAAAGTACATGTGTAGCCTATGGTGTATTGTGAAAATTAGAGAAAAAAATGTTCCAGTTTAGGAGATATTTTGAAATTCTTAGAAAATCAGCTGAGATAACCCTTTGCCGTGGGCCAAGTTCAGTGTCGTGCCGTAGTCACTTTTAATCGGCCCTGGCTACTAAACTAGGCCAGGAGCATGGGGTAAGCGAAAGACTGCTTGAAGTACATGTGTAGCCTAATGTGTATTGTGAAATTTGGAGAAAAAAATGTTCTAGTTTAGGAGATATTGTGTAGTACTTTGTGTTTTTTCGTGTGAGATGACGATCGAGGTGAGATAATTGGGCCCTGGTTACTAAACTAGGCCAGGAGCATGGGGTAAGCGAAAGACTGCTTGAAGTACATGTGTAGCTCAGGGTGTATGGTGAAAATTAGAGAAAAAAATGTTCTAGTTTAGGAGATATTGTGAAGTACTTTGTGTTTTTTCGTGTGAGATGACGACTGAGGTGAGATAATTGGGCCCTGGTTACTAAACTAGGCCAGGAGCATGGGGTAAGCGAAAGACTGCTTGAAGTACATGTGTAGCTCAGGGTGTATGGTGAAAATTAGAGAAAAAAATGTTCTAGTTTAGGAGATATTGTGAAGTACTTTGTGTTTTTTCGTGTGAGATGACGACTGAGGTGAGGTTATATGGCCCTGGTTACTAAACTAGGCCAGGAGCATGGGGTAAGCGAAAGACTGCTTGAAGTACATGTGTAGCCTAATGTGTATTGTGAAATTTGGAGAAAAAAATGTTCTAGTTTAGGAGATATTGTGAAGTACTTTGTGTTTTCTCGTGTGAGATGACGACTGAGGTGAGGTAATTGGGCCCTGGTTACTAAACTAGGCCAGGAGCATGGGGTAGGCGAAATACTGCTGAAAGTACATGTGTAGCCTATGGTGTATTGTGAAAATTAGAGAAAAAAATGTTCTATTTTAGGAGATATTTTGAAATTCTTAGAAAATCAGCTGAGATAACCCTTTGCCGTGGGCCAAGTTCAGTGTCGTGTCGTAGTCACTTTTAATCGGCCCTGGCTACTAAACTAGGCCAGGAGCATGGGGTAAGCGAAAGACTGCTGAATGTACATGTATAGCTTAGGCTGTATTGTGAAAATTAGAGAAAAAAATGTTCTAGTTTAGGAGATATTGTGAAGTACTTTGTGTTTTCTCGTGTGAGATGACGACTGAGGTGAGGTAATTGGGCCCTGGTTACTAAACTAGGCCAGGAGCATGGGGTAGGCGAAATACTGCTGAAAGTACATGTGTAGCCTATGGTGTATTGTGAAAATTAGAGAAAAAAATGTTCTATTTTAGGAGATATTTTGAAATTCTTAGAAAATCAGCTGAGATAACCCTTTGCCGTGGGCCAAGTTCAGTGTCGTGTCGTAGTCACTTTTAATCGGCCCTGGCTACTAAACTAGGCCAGGAGCATGGGGTAAGCGAAAGACTGCTGAATGTACATGTATAGCTTAGGGTGTATTGTGAAAATTAGAGAAAAAAATGTTCTAGTTTAGGAGATATTGTGAAGTACTTTGTGTTTTTTCGTGTGAGATGACGACTGAGGTGAGATAATTGGGCCCTGGTTACTAAACTAGGCCAGGAGCATGGAGTAAGCGAAAACCTGCTTGAATTACATGTGTAGCTCGGGGTGTAGGGTTAAATTTATAGAAAAAAATGTTCTAGTTTAGGAGATATTGTGAAGTACTTTATGTTTTCTCGTGTGAGATGACGACTGAGGTGAGGTAATTGGGCCCTGGTTACTAAACTAGGCCAGGAGCATGGGGTAAGCGAAATACTGCTGAAAGTACATGTGTAGCCTATGGTGTATTGTGAAAATTAGAGAAAAAATGTTCTACTTAAGGAGATATTGTGAAATTCTTAGAAAATCAGCGGAGAGAACCCTTTGCCGTGGGCCAAGTTCAGTGTCGTGTCGTAGTCACTTTTAATCGGCCCTGGCTACTAAACTAGGCCAGGAGCATGGGGTAAGCGAAAGACTGCTGAAAGTACATGTGTAGCCTAATGTGTATTGTGAAAATTAGAGAAAAAAATGTTCTAGTTTAGGAGATATTGTGAAGTACTTTGTGTTTTCTCGTGTGAGATGACGACCGATGTGAGGTTATTGGGCCCTTGTTACTAAACTAGGGCAGGAGCATGGGGTAAGCGAAAGACTGCTTGAAGTACATGTGTAGCCTAATGTGTATTGTGAAATTTGGAGAAAAAAATGTTCTAGTTTAGGAGATATTGTGAAGTACTTTGTGTTTTTTCGTGTGAGATGACGACTGAGGTGAGGTAATTGGGCCCTGGTTACTAAACTAGGCCAGGAGCATGGGGTAAGCGAAAGACTGCTTGAAGTACATGTTTAGCTTAGGGTGTATGGTGAAAATTAGAGAAAAAAATGTTCTAGTAAAGGAGATATTTTTAAATTCTTAGAAAATCAGCTGAGATAACCCTTTGCCGTGGGCCAAGTTCAGTGTCGTGTCGTAGTCACTTTTAATCGGCCCTGGCTACTAAACTAGGCCAGGAGCATGGGGTAAGCGAAAGACTGCTGAAAGTACATGTATAGCCTAGGGTGTATTGTGAAAATTAGAGAAAAAAATGTTCTAGTTTAGGAGATATTATGAAGTACTTTGTGTTTTTTCGTGTGAGATGACGACCGAGGTGAGATAATTGGGCCCTGGTTACTAAACTAGGCCAGGAGCATGGGGTATGCGAAAGACTGCTTGAAGGACATGTGTAGCTCAGGGTGTATGGTGAAAATTAGAGAAAAAAATGTTCTAGTTTAGGAGATATTGTGAAGTACTTTGTGTTTCTTCGTGTGAGATGACGACTGAGGTGAGGTAATTGGGCCCTGGTTACTAAACTAGGCCAGGAGCATGGGGTAAGCGAAAGACTGCTTGAAGGACATGTGTAGCTCAGGGTCTATGGTGAAAATTAGAGAAAAAAATGTTCTAGTTTAGGAGATATTGTGAAGTACTTTGTGTTTTCTCGTGTGAGATGACGACTGAGGTGAGGTAATTGGGCCCTGGTTACTAAACTAGGCCAGGAGCATGGGGTAAGCGAAATACTGCTGAAAGTACATGTGTAGCCTATGGTGTATTGTGAAAATTAGAGAAAAAAATGTTCCAGTTTAGGAGATATTTTGAAATTCTTAGAAAATCAGCTGAGATAACCCTTTGCCGTGGGCCAAGTTCAGTGTCGTGCCGTAGTCACTTTTAATCGGCCCTGGCTACTAAACTAGGCCAGGAGCATGGGGTAAGCGAAAGACTGCTGAAAGTACATGTATAGCCTAGGGTGTATTGTGAAAATTAGAGAAAAAAATGTTCTAGTTTAGGAGATATTGTGAAGTACTTTGTGTTTTTTCGTGTGAGATGACGATCGAGGTGAGATAATTGGGCCCTGGTTACTAAACTAGGCCAGGAGCATGGGGTAAGCGAAAGACTGCTTGAAGTACATGTGTAGCTCAGGGTGTATGGTGAAAATTAGAGAAAAAAATGTTCTAGTTTAGGAGATATTGTGAAGTACTTTGTGTTTTTTCGTGTGAGATGACGACTGAGGTGAGATAATTGGGCCCTGGTTACTAAACTAGGCCAGGAGCATGGGGTAAGCGAAAGACTGCTTGAAGTACATGTGTAGCTCAGGGTGTATGGTGAAAATTAGAGAAAAAATGTTCTAGTTTAGGAGATATTGTGAAGTACTTTGTGTTTTTTCGTGTGAGATGACGACTGAGGTGAGGTAATTGGGCCCTGGTTACTAAACTAGGCCAGGAGCATGGGGTAAGCGAAATACTGCTGAAAGTACATGTGTAGCCTATGGTGTATTGTGAAAATTAGAGAAAAAAATGTTCCAGTTTAGGAGATATTTTGAAATTCTTAGAAAATCAGCTGAGATAACCCTTTGCCGTGGGCCAAGTTCAGTGTCGTGCCGTAGTCACTTTTAATCGGCCCTGGCTACTAAACTAGGCCAGGAGCATGGGGTAGCGAAAGACTGCTGAAAGTACATGTATAGCCTAGGGTGTATTGTGAAAATTAGAGAAAAAAATGTTCTAGTTTAGGAGATATTGTGAAGTACTTTGTGTTTTTTCGTGTGAGATGACGATCGAGGTGAGATAATTGGGCCCTGGTTACTAAACTAGGCCAGGAGCATGGGGTAAGCGAAAGACTGCTTGAAGTACATGTGTAGCTCAGGGTGTATGGTGAAAATTAGAGAAAAAAATGTTCTAGTTTAGGAGATATTGTGAAGTACTTTGTGTTTTTTCGTGTGAGATGACGACTGAGGTGAGGTTATATGGCACTGGTTACTAAACTAGGCCAGGAGCATGGGGTAAGCGAAAGACTGCTGAAGTACATGTGTAGCTCAGGGGGTATGTATGGTGAAAATTAGAGAAAAAAATGTTCTAGGTTTAGGAGATATTGTGATGTACTTTGTGTTTTTTCGTGTGAGATGACGACTGAGGTGAGGTAATTGGGCCCTGGTTACTAACTAGGCCAGGAGCATGGGGTAAGCGAAAGACTGCCGAAAGTAACATGTGTAGCCTATGGTGTATTGTGAAATTTAGAGAAAAAAATGTTCCTAGTTTAGTAGATATTGTTAAGTAATTTCTTATTTTTGGTATGAAAGGGCGACCCTTTGGACTGCACTGGGCCCTGGATGCTACATTAGCCTATGGATGTGGTTTTTATGCCTATGCCGTGATAGAGCAGGGATTGCCGAGTGTTTCTGGTGATTTTCAAGAAAAGTACTTCTGTAGTTCAGCAGATATTGTCGAAAACGTTTTCGTTAGGACCTCATAGTTTTTGATATGAAAGACGACTTCCCGCTTGGGCTAACTTCAGTGTAGAGTTCATTCTAGGGCCCTATATCGTTTACTACATAATTCATCCTGGTCTTACAATTGCAAGTGGTTACAGGGAGTATCATTGGGTTTAGTGTGTCCGTTGTAGTCGGATTATTGCAATGGTTTAGGGGATTTACTTAGTTACGTCGTGCAAAAATATTTACGTTGGTATGACTGAAAAATCCAGATCTCCAACGGCCGGTGGATAGCCGTGGGCTAGCTCGTCGTGGGCCAAGTTCAGTTAAGTTTGTTTTTGATCATGAAGTTAAATTTTAGTATATCTCCTAACCAACGCGGTAAACCACTTTAAAATTTGTATGAAATTATACCAAGATTAAAATATAATTACCTATATAAATACCAATTAAGTTATATGCACCAGATAATAATAAAATAACGTTATTCCACATTCCACCCAACGTACCATTCTCAACTTTCCCGGTAGCTTAACCCAATTTCAAAACAACAAAATGAAAAGCTAAACTCAGAATTTGAAAAAGGACAACTGTCTTATAAAAATACTTAATTCAGGCAATATTATAAACTTTAACTTACCGTTCTGGACGAATAATTCCAGTTAATAAATGGAATCTAGAATACAGTAACGTAATGGAAATGTCGGAATATACCCTCCCCCATGGCTCCAAATGTTCCTTGACGTCACAAAACTTCAGCCAATAATAATTGAGAGATTTTCGGCTAACATCGAAATTAGCTAGACGCCGTTTGTTATTGGACACACGAAAAAATATGTAAATATTGTGGTATATACACATATATGCATAATGGTATATATTTTCGGGCAAGATAATTTATTTTATTCGAAATTCGTCAATCAATACCTCTTAGGAACAATAAATGATGCATAACGAATGAAAACTGAATATTAAAAATCGAAACATAGCATTGATCAAATTACTGCTGAAAAATACTTCCATGCAGCCAAAACTGCAGTTATTACTAATAGGAATATCCGAAAGTAGTGAAGTGGTTCTAGGATATTATTACCAAAGAAAGGATTTTTCCTCCAATTTTGGTGACTCGCATCACATCAGTGTTGTTATGCATGTACGTAAATTTATAAATTTTCTGGCGGAACGAAGGCAAAGAAAACTGGCAGACTCGACTACAGGAATTAAATTTCGCCACGAGAAAAACGTTTCACTTTTGGTGAAAGGTAATAAAAGCCCTATTGAGTACACGGGCAAAAATGGTGCTTCCAATAATTTATTGTGTAAATAACTGGTTATCTACTTATAATTAGTTTCTTAAGAATGAAGTATCAGGCAATATTTTGGCGAGATCAAAGTAAAATTTATTAAAAGTCATCTAGTTTTTTTCAAGATCTAAATCATTGTTTTTCTATGCAGAAATATAGCATTTTGTTAAATGATTTCGGCAGAAATTATCCATCTAAGGTAGATACAGGCTAAAAATCTGGCGAAGGTAATTTCGGACAATGTTTTTTTTGCAAATTATAACATTGGGAGAAATTACTGTTAGTGATTAAACATAACGCAATGTTATGTAATTTTAAATGCTAAAATTCCAATATTGATGCGTGAAAAAGTTGATACACACAATGGGAACTAACACGAAATTATTGGACTCGCTATTTCAACGATCTTGGTTGCAACCAATGAATTCTAGGCCTACAGCCATGAAGTTGCCACATCGTGCAAAATTTCTTGTTCTCTGACAAATTCATCCACCACAGCACATGAATTGATCGAGTATGATTTTTGGTACATGTAAAATTTCCATTGACAATCACCAATCAGGAGTGATCTCTTTAACGGACTATCGGCGGCAATGCGAACCTACACAGGATAATACCAATCAACGATAAAAACATTTTGAAGATCCTTAATCTCATATTTATCAACAAAATGAATTTAAATACGAGGATAATTCCTCAAAAATTCACGCTAAATAGAAATTATCAATATTCACCTCGCAATATCTCTTCCCAGCAAGTGTGGCTGTTACCTCTAGTGGCCAAAGAAAATACTAGTTCACTACTTTGCTTTTAGCGGGAAATCGAGAAGTTAATTAGTCATGTTCATAATTGTTATAAAGAAGTGTCCTTCTGACTAGAGATGCTTCCCATTTTGTCCTGTTGAAATTGCATTTGACAGGTAAAAATTTGAGTAATGTGGAAATAAAAGCGTCTCGTGAACGTCTTGAGTTACTCTAATCTCAAAAAAAAACTGTCATGATAAGACGGTCGAAGGCGCAAATTTTTAAAGGTTAGCTGCACTTGCCATCTGCTATTTATAACACTAACACATCAGTTCAATAAATTACGCTAATTTAAAACAAGTTTGTATATATTTATACTAAGTAATTTTACTAATTTGTTCAAATGCCAATAGCTAATTCATTTATGACGCACAAAACATTCCTTGAACTTGTTTAATCTTAAGCACGCAAATTATGTAGTAGAGAACTAGTACAATTCGGTTAGATAAAACAATAATCACTGTTAGATTACATTTTTATAATAAATGCAAGTATTGTTTTTCATTTCAAACATTTCTCGTGATCATATTTTGCTTGAATTTAAGAACGAAAGCAAAATAAAAAATACGCGATAGATCATCCCACTATGATTCAATAAATTAACATAGGACTTATTTGAATTGAAAACAATTGAAAATCGTTAAACTTTCAAAACAATATTATTCAGAATATATATTACAATGTCAAGTAATTTGTCTTACGATGCATGCTTGGTATGTAGGAATGTGAGTAAGGTTATATTGGTTGTATAAAATTTCTAGTGCTTTGTAATGCATGTTCAAGTCAAGATATTGGAGCACCTCCTGAAAATGCAGACATGCCGTTAAGGAAGGTTTGTATTAAGTAATTAAATTGGACTTATGACTGTGTTAAAATATCCCCATGTTGTTTCAAGCATTTATCATCTTTTAAGCAATATGCAAGTCAATGTCAAAAAATAGCATTTAATCATACTGATTTCTTTTCTCAAGTCAGAGTCATATATTTTGCATTGTATTAGTTAAAATGAATGCACTGATCAAGTCCTAACAGTTGGGAATCAGAACTTAACTAATCTCCTTTTGTTAGCATTTAATTGTGAATTAGCATTTACTTTGATTAATGGATATATTCCACCATAATTTTTATCATGATTAATAAACCAAATAATGGAAAGTTGTTCACCAAAATAATAATAAACAGCTTTGAAAATATTTTACCTACCATTGGTGAATGCTTCTGTAGCTCAGTTCACTCTGTTATCTGTTGAATTAAGTAACTTTGCTAAAAAATAAGGGGGTATAATAATTAAAGTTGGCCAATTGGCCCCAGAACAACTTATAAATGACACATGCTGCTTTTCTACCCATTTAAACTTACAAGTTGAAGTAGAAGATTACTAAGGGCAGTTATAAATAAAAATGATTGATATGGTGAATATGGACTATGATGTAATAATTTTTACAAAAATGAAAATATTGTTTTTTTCTATTTAATTAATCCCAAAGGTAATGGAGGATTAAGGGAAAAGCATCCCAAATAAGAATGAGGAGTAATTAAGTGGACATTTTCTATGAATGTACAAAAACCATCCTCTCCAAGCCAATTACTTTTTAAAGGCAGGTATGAAAATTTATCTTACTCGTACTTCTCATATCATGAAGGAATATGATGGCTCTCATAAACCAAAATCATATGGATTCGAGCTATCATAAATATCTAACTCCCCACTGGAAAGACTCTGCTTATAGATAACAACTCCATGCTAAAAAGGTCTTGAGAATTATACACAAGCCAATAAGAAATACATGACAGGGGTGAGTGTAATTTTAAAAATTATTTTTATTAAAACCTTGGGATAACTTTCAACACACGAAAAAAAAATTGCTTACACCTATAGATATGTGGTGAATAAATTATGTCACTTCACTTCTAATACCTTCACCATTTTATTCACTGTGGTAACCTACCTATTTTACTGTGAGGCAATCGTAAATCAATTTATTAAAAGTATAAACTCTTCTTTTGAATTCATTTGCATTATTACATTTTTATGACCAAAAATTATGAATTGCAAAAAATTTCAAAATCTGCTAAAATATTCAATGAAACAACAGAATGGTAAATTAAATTTAGTGCTAGTAAATAATATTTGCTTATGTATATATTTTTCCCTTGTACAGTCTCCCTCAACTTAAACTGGAAATATATTCTTCCCTAAAAATCCAAGTGCCTATAATTCAATTACAACAGTTGTTTACAATAGTGAACAACCGTTGCACCAATTAGGAATTTAAAGAGCTGTAATCACAGCTAAGGAAGGTATTTCTCCTCTTTCCAGTGGATACGCAGCACTTTTATACAGGTATTAAACTATCATATTGGGGTATGTGCGTCTATGTATTTAAAAGATAGTGATTCATATAATATAGCTTGAACATAATACACTACTGCACCATTAATTGAGTATGAGCAAACTTATGAAAATTAATCAGTGAAACACTCTTGCAAATATGCAATGGCATTTGCAACATATTCAATTATTGTAAGACCACTCTCAGAGTTACTATTAGGCAAAAAATAAGGAGTAGTCATGGAAATAATTTAATCCTTTGAGTGGTGATAGTGATTTTCAGAGTGATAGCCTTAAAAATAATTTAATTTTATGTTAATTCAAAACTTGTTAGTCGGTTGTACAGATAACCAAAAAGTAACCTGCACATAAATATTATAATACATATATATTAATTAACATTTAGAGCATGATTAAAGTTGAAAAAAACTGTGACATTAGTCTAGGTAGAAGAATTGAATAACAAACTAATAAAAAATATTGTGACCATCACTGAAGTTTTCATGTGGAGAAGTGCCTTTTGCTGAGTCTTCAACTTTCCTACATATGGCAAAAATATACATAATCTTGGTCATAACTCCCAGATTATCAGAAAGGGGTTTCTCTTGGCATTGGAAAAAATCTTCATGACAAAAATACCCCAGATAATCTGAACAATATTACAGTAACATTTAATAATTATCTTAATGCCATTCCTTCTCAAGCGAGGACATGTTATAAATTAAAGAATATAAAATTGAAATCAGTCTAAATTGAGGGAGAAGTCTTGGCAAAAAACATAAATTAAAAATCTTGTTTAAAATAAAAAAATGGGATAATATAGTTTGGTAAAAACCAAAAGCTATGTTTGAGTCCATATTGAATCACAGGCACCACCAATTTCTAAATTTAAACCTCTTTTTAAGAGAATACAATTCATAACCAATACTTCTAAACCATAAATCCCAGTGATATTTAAAATAAAAGCTAGAATTTAGAAGAGAACAAATTTTATTATACGATACATTTTGATATTTATGAATGCAGCTCGCTCATAAATAATTATAATGAACATTGGTTGTTACACTGCAATTTCTGTTAAGGAAGCAAGAATTATCCTTCATAGAATTTTGGCAGCTGGTTCCCAAGGACAACAAAACGTTCTACCCCTTCCTCTGTAATGACACCTAAGCGAATTAAACCACCACTGGAACCATCACGAGCCATTGCCAGGGCAAGTGCTGAAATTAAAAGGTAAAAAAGAGGAAATAAAATATTAAATGCTAATATCAAGTTCTCTCCTTCATGATAATAGGTAACATGCAAACAATTCATCCATGGCTAGTTAATTTCATATCAAAAATGCTTAGGTTTGTTATATTAAGCAAGAAAATATTGCAAATCTATATTATTTAATAATTAGACTTAGCGAATTAATTTCATAAGAGTATTTTTAATAGAATCAATACATATATTTTAAATCTAATATAAGTGAGCTTTGTTCACTCTAAGCTTTCTAATGATTCTATTTGGTACAACTCTCGCATATGTATAATATATTTTATTACTTAACTCGGGTGCCCACTTATAAAAAATGATTTTTGAGTGAAAAGACATGTTGTTGTCAAATGGATCACTTTATGACCTTTTAGTGGAGGGGGTAATTAGTGTAAATAGAGAAATTTGATAGTGAATATTATTCACTCACACCTACTAAATGCTTAAGTTTTGCTTGTTACCCTGTTGCTTGTCTTTCAAAACCAAATCAATATGTAGGTAATTTGTGGTTCTCGGGTTTTGGTGCATTTTGAAGAAAGAAAATACTTAATTTTTTCATCATCTTTCTTATTATTTGCCTTTTGATGACAGCAGTTTAATAAAATCTTGCTGGCATGGCTTGCAAACTGTTCTCATCAAAAGACAAATCAACTGATAATGGAAACCCCTAAACAAGCACCAAATAACAAGTTATTTAATACAGTTGTTAATACAAACAAAACTTTCTCAATCACGCCATGTGCAATGCAGGCATATGATATATACTAAGAAATGCCATTAGCAAGCTACACGTTACCTAGCTAGTAAAACCAGTGAAAAGGATTGTATGCACCTTTGAAAAATAATACATGGAGGTCTTCCTTTTGAGTCCATTGAAAATTCCGATTTCATCACAAATGAGGACAGAATCACAAAAACAGAACCCAGAATAAGAGCATCGGATAATAATTAATATAATTGAAGCCAGAGTCAAATTCATTACAAAATTGGGAATTATTTTTCTCACTTTCAAAATGATGGCATATGATGAGGTCTACGTGTATATTATTTTTTCTTTCAATGCATTTTCACGAGACATGAGCAAAATTAATTTGCTCCTTTCTTACAAAAAGACCAATTTCAACAAAAAGTGACAATGTTTACTTCAATGAATGATTTTAAAAGTTATGGGTCATCAGCATGCTTCTCTTTCTTAAATACTTTTTCCTTAATATGTTGACACTATGTTAATAATATGTTACTCTTCCTCTGCCCTAGGAACTAATTTATCCATTTTCATTCAGAATACACACTGCCCAATGTTAATTTTCCTCCTCTCTCAGCTTGTGCCATTATATCTATACTCAACTTCCACAATTTCATTAGAACCTCGATGATAAAATTTTCTGGCGACTTATATCTCTTTATGCTTCCCTAAACTTCCAAGTACACATTTGTCCCATATTCTGGTCACAAAAAATTGCAATTGGCTTACATGGGGAATGAGTGGCAGTAAGCTTGCCTATGTTTCACCATTTCTTAATCATTTCCCAGCAAAAGAGAGGTAATGCATAAAACTTAACAGACGATGCCACACTGCTTATGCTTCCACTCTTCGTGCACTACAATCAATAACACAGGCTGACCTGGGCTGAGGAACCATTTCATATTCTATTCCAAAACGTCTTCAGTGCGCAAAAGAAAGTTCAATGCTACTAATGTCATACCAAAAATCTAATAACTATGCAATTATATAACTGTTGGATTATAATTTCACCAGGTTAGCGAAAAGCAAATCCAAATACTTCTTGTTACAGAAATAACAGACTTTACGCTGGATGAAACAAAATACAGTGGCTTTGTATACTTTATACTTTTCCATCATCATGTCATGTCATTGCAGAAGAATATACTCGGTCTTCTGAAAATTTGTAATATTTCATTTTTCAAGAGTGAAATTAAGATAACTAGTATTAAAAAAATTAAACAGGAAAATTCATTGCATTATTCTTGAGATGAGACAAATACAACTAATTAATGTATTAAGGACAACTGACTGCTTCGTCTACAGTAAAGTGATAAACTGTAGCAGCTTATTCTTTCACTCATGCAAGGAGAGCATCTAATCAGTAAGAAAATCTCACCTCACCCCAATTCCATTTAGCACAGAGATGTATACATCTTTCCACAAACCAAACTCTCTGTTTCTGTTTTTACTTTTTAATATTGTCTTCATAAGAACATGTTTTACATATGGCTATAATACTTTTGTAATGTATAATTTAATCAGGCAAAGAAATATGTAAAAAATATACTTACTATTAGTTACAAACTGTACACATTCCTTCTTCGTCATATTAGGCTTAAAATTAGCATCCACATATCCATAAACGTAAGTGCTGCCAGACCCACCAATTGAAATAGGTTGGCGCATGCACATACCACCAATGGGAACAGAGTACACCTAAAATCAATGAAAACATTGTAGGCAGGTTATACTGGTTAATTATTTTATGGCAATTTAATACCTTTAACCTAGTGTCTGGGCTAGTTTCTCAATTCTTTATATAAATGGTACATTAAGCATAACAAATAAAAAATAGTACTAATTGAGATTTGGAAAATATGAACTAGATTTAAACTTTATACAATATATATGATAACAAAAAAATGAACTTTAAAAAAATTTCAAATCACTACCAGAGCACGCTGAGAAAACTTACTCCAGATGAAAGAAATTTACATTTAAATATGATCAAAGATGTTCCATCTAATTTATAATAAACTCGATACAGTAAATTTTGTGTCATTATACATTTATATCCACAGACATTAAAAGCAGTAAGAAGAATTAAGAAACGTGACCACTGGAGGGATACTCCGTGACTCACGCATTGTCTTTACTAATATTTGAAAATAAACCAGTTGTTACATTTGTAAGCTGGTTCACCACATTCATCCTAATACTAAGCTTCCCATGATTAAGGAACGACTGAGCTGGAAATAGAATTTACCTGGCCACCTTTCCTCTTATCCCATCCGGCAACAATTATTCCCGCTGTTAAGGTGTCTCTATAATTATAGCATAACTCCCTGAAGACATTGGCAGCAGTTGCCACAAGCGGTGGTTCACCTAGTTCGATCCTTAAATGATATTAAAAGCACAAAATAAATACTTATTGGTGGAATTTGAGTAAAATATACAGTCTACAAGGAGTAGGCAAATAAAAATCCAACTTACTCATGGAATTCAAGGTGATATGTGACGATGTCGGCAATCGCCTGAGTGTCAGCAGCTGATCCAGACCGACAGCAATAAACATGATCAGTTACTCTTGTGAGCTTGTCAGCAACGCGGTTGGCAATGTAGGCCCTGAGTTACGAGAACCAATCAATTGTTAAAGTTCATAAGTACAAAATAGTAAAGAGGCAAAAATAATTTGGCAAAAACAAGTTACCCAGTTGTACTTCTAGAATCAGCACCTATTATCACACCTCCATCGAATTCTGCTGCCATTATAGATGTCTGAAAAATAATTCAAGACCGTGATCCAAATGATATTTTCAAGATAGCCCTCGGACGATGAGTTCGCATTATTGACATGTATTTCAAACGACTAAATTAGTGATATTTCAAAGAATCTAATATTAAGGTTACGAAAATCTGAATACTGAAATACCCCGGTACTGTGCTCAGAACTCAGCCACTCAGGAATCATATTGAGATTATTTCCACCCGCCGGGTTGGACGTATAATATTCCTCAACGGACGCCATTTTCGACATGACACAAACAGAATTTTCGATTTACAACATATCGGAAGCTCATGTCGAGGTATATTTCGATAGTATCGATTTCTTCATCGAGAAGTGCAAATAAGTTTTCAAGGATAAGGTGGGTAATTTGAAAATATGCTCATATAAGCTTGGTAAATATTGTATAAAAACTTATGAACAGTATTTTTTAATTGAAAAATTTATAAATATCTATATAAATCTTCATTGTTATGCTTTTCATAAAAGTTGAAAATTTAACGCCGCAGGATGAGATGAACTGCATTTCGTGAAAATACTGTAAACCATAAAGCTGAATGACGTTTCGCATATTAGCTTCTTACAATGCAGTATACATTCTTTCAATCCTTACTGATATTCTTGGGGAAATTTATAATTCAATATGATAGCCACATAGACGGCCAGATAGACATAGCCTGATAGATGAATTGGGAAAACTAATGAGTATATTGCAGAAATTAGGAATTGATTGGAGAGACATGAGGCTAATCCGCAAATTGCTCATGTCTCAGACTGCTTTGACGCGACTGGAGGACGGAAAGTCCGGTGGGCAGGGTTAGGAAAAGGTATTCGGCAGGGTTGTCCATTATCACCGGTGCTGTTTAACCGATATGCGGAGGAAATAATTAAAGGGGTATGGGAAAAACTGGATGTAGGAATGACAATCGGAGGGGAAATCGTAAAACCAGTTAGGTTTGCTGATAACCAAGCTCTAGTATGTCAGTAAGCCAAGGGTGGAAGGCATTGCTGTGTGAATTGGAAATTCAGTTTGATAGATAAGGGATGAAAATCAATATATAAAACAAGGTTATATAATTTTTCAGAAGGAGAAAGTCCAAGGTTAGCATTAAAATAGGGAGGCAAAAACTAGAGCAGGTAGAACATTTTACGTATCTAGGAAGTGTTATGGACCAACACCGTCAAAGTAGTAGGAACGTAAGGAGAAGAATTGTGCTAGTCAAAGAGGCTTTCAAAAGGAAGAGGGAGTGGATGACAGGGACATTGAGTAAGGATGTTCAGAAGCGACACATCAAAATTTTGATATGGAGTGTAGTTATGCATGGCTTGGAAACATGGTCACTGAAGCAAGATGATAGAAGTAGATTAGAGGCTTTTTAAATTTGGGTGTGGAGATGGATGGAGAATTCTACTTTTGCATTCATCTGTGTGATTGAAGGGTCACTGGCATAGGAGGGATACTTTTAAACCCTGAGTGCGTGTGTGAATGCGATTCACGAGAGTGACTGTTATTCCTTAACATACTCAAGTAATCGTGTGGTTGTAAGTTTGTTTTATTTTTTATTATTAATTTTGCCTTTTTGTGTGTGATTGAGTATACGTGGGTCACTGTTTCTCAAACACACCCAAGTGACCTAATGATGCTCCCTACCTTTCCCCTTATAAATTTGTTTTATTCCCCCCCTTCACAACTTAGTGCCAGTCAATATTACGGTCTTGGCTAACTCGTTTTCATCACTTTACGGTCGTAGATGCATTCATTTTATATTTATATGTTTATGAGGTTTTCAAGAAAGAGTATAGCTAAGTTATATATTTAAATTGGATGGTATAATCTTGGGCAGGTGAAACAGTGTACCTGTTTTGGACCAGGATAGTCAAAGGAGTAGGGATATCAAAAGAAGAATCGCATTAGCCAAAGAAGTTTTCACAAAGAGTAGGTAGTTTTTGATGGAGATATTGAGTAAAGATGTTAAAAAGAGATTGATGAAAACTGTAATACAAAGTGTAGTTTGGTACCGGGGGTAAATTTGATCATTGATCCAATATAAAAGTCATGGTATAGGTTTTTTGAGATGTAGGTGTGGAGAAGAATTGAAAAAATTAAATGGATGGAAAGGAAAATCAACAAAGAAATATTAGGTATGGTAGGGTAGGAGAGAATGCTCTTGGGAGAAATCTAATGGGGGCTAAAAAAGTGGCCAGAAATTCCAAAATTAATCTGTTACTCTTTAATGGGTAGAAACAAATTTATGAACGGTGTGATTAATCCAAAGTTTCTCAGGAGTGGATGTGGACTAATTACATTGCAACTTAGTGATAACAAATTAGACAATTACGATTTAGAACAAATTGTAATGTCTTATTCCAAAAGATTAACCGGGGAAAATGGTTTAGGATAAGGAATATGAAATCAATAACCAGAAAGGAGGTTCAAAAGGCCATAGAAATCATGTGTGAGAGGAGGTTCAGCAGGCTTTGGAGAAAATCATGAGTGAGGAAATGGAGCTGGGTACTATTAAGGAGAAATGGGAACATATTGAAAAAGGGATATAGAAAGCTGCAAATGAAACTATGGGAACAGTATTTGGAAAAGATAGAGATAGTTAGAAGGAAGGAAAAGAGTTACATAATAAATTGTGGTAGGTAACAAACAGAGCCAATAAGTGTGATGAACGATACAGTTCAAGGATATGGAAAGTTAAATGTTAAAGGGTGAAATGAGTGCACTATACAGGAGAGTAAAAGCACTGTCAGGAAGTGAGAAGGGAAAATCCACGCAAATAATCAAAGATAAGTCTATAAAATTCATGAAAGATGGAAGGAATGAATATACTAGGGGATATCATAAACTTTTAAAAATACTTATTGACATCAAGATAAAAACTTAATTTGTATTTGTTATTCTTAAGACTTTCTCTACATAGTCACCATTCAGGGTAATACATTCTCTCAGCATTTCTTGACCTTTTGAAGACCGTCATTTAGCACTCAGCAGATTGCTTCGAAAACTATGCTCCACCTTTAGAATGGCATCATTTTTGTTCTCTAATTGCTGACCCCGCAATGGTAGAGTAGCTTTCAGGAAGGTCATCAAAAGCTGAGGTCATTTCCATCATTAGGGATTGATGGGAATGGAGGAAGGATGGAGAGAAACCTGGCATCAGCAATAGCCAACTCTTAACGAAAGGTGCCAAGGGGTCCAAAGCTTAACATCCCATCTGACAGACACCATGCTCACTTAAAGCGCTCTCCACCATGCACCTCAAGTAGGGATCAAGATATCACTGAAAAAGATCTGAGGCCTCCGGGATTAGAACCTGGGCCCTCTGAGTGGGCCTGAAATGTTTTTTTGAGTGATGGGAATAAGAAATAGTTGCTTGGGGTAAGATTATAAGAATAGGAATGGATGTGGCAAAATTACAAAGCCACATTGCTTTGAATGCTGGTCGCGCTTTGTTTGCTTCTGAAAAAGAGTCAGTAGTCATTGAACCCAGCGTGTTGACAACTTTGACTTGTACAGTTTTGTGTAAATAATTTTCTATGCACTGCCACAACTAAGATCAGTATCATTCATGATCATTTTGCTCTTCGGTCTAGAAGGATAAAGCCCTCCACGTTATTCAGTGTGGCATCATCATCTGTGAGTGATGGTCTTCCACTTCTTGGATAGTCTGTGAGAGACATGTGGCCAGTTTAAAAATTCCTTTTCCACCTCACCATTGTGTCATATGACAGGCTATCATTTCCATAAACAGCCATAATTTCATCATTTATTTGCTGGACACTAACCTTTCAAGTGAAGGAACTTAATCACAGTATGAGTCTCTATCATTTCCATACTGTGAGGTACTTCAATCAATGGCTTCCTGTAAAAAAACAAATCAAAATTAATAGCTGTAATTTACAACATTATGTACAAAAGAAACAGTTAATATGAAGAATAAATTTTGTCCTGATATCTTAGTTACTTCTTAACGAGGATTACTTAAAAACAATACCAAATAGAGGAACTGTATGACAATAATATTAGGCCAGCAAGCCTACACACGGAAAAAGAGAATTTGACATAAATGGGTATAGCTTAGGCCCAGGTTTACTTGATGGAGATATAGAAAAAGCATTGAAGGAATTGAATTCTAATAATGTTATGGGGGTAGACATCATTCTTGCAGAACTACTTAAATGTTTAGGAAAACATTGACAGAAGAGCTTCTTTGGATTAATACCTAGAATTAATGAGGAAGGAATTTGTCTGGATGATTTAATCCATTTAGTGTTAGTTCCTATTTCAGAAAAGGGAAAGAAGGGAAGGCAGCAATATGTAAGGGCAACACAACATATAGTCTGATTTTTCATGCAGCTAAAGTGGTTCTCAGGATCAACAATAAGAGGATGAAGTGGAGTGCAAATGATTACTTACGACAGTGGTTGGCAACCGAGCCAAATGTCAACAATACAATGATTGAAATTTCTTTTGAGAGCCAAATTTTTTATGCTTAAACTGTATTGGTAGGTACATTGTTATTACTAATTAAAATAAACCATAACCATAAACACAGTAATCAACCTGAAGGTCAGTTTGGTAGATGAGGGTAGAGTTCACCGAGTACCAAGCCCGACGACATGTGAAATTCACACATCAGGGTAGGGGGGCCAGTTCCTTTCCCTGTGCTGTTATGGTTTCCCAGGAAGATCTGGTACCCGAAAAATCACATAGCTTGGGTGGAGCTGCAGGTGCCCAGAGTGCCTTGTTCGGAATCAAACCCGGGCCCCTCCAATCAGTAGTCCAATGCTCTACCCACCGGACTACCGGGACCCACTAATTAACATATTTATTAACTTAATTATGGTACTCCTAAACTGGCCTTTGCTAAAAATGTCCTCAATCTAATTTAGGTACATTCACTGAGGTAGGTTGACCCCCTTGAACACACTTATCTACACTCATCTTTTATACTTGTTTCGTCTATACTCCTTTTGTTCATCCTCTCTCAATGTCCAAACTACATCAACATACCTTTCTCCATCCTTTGACACTTTATTTTCTTTCACTTCCCAATGCTCCCTGAAATAAACTTAATAAACTTGGCTTAAAGTTTTGAGAATTCTACTTATTGTAGAAGGCTTGAAATACATATCAAAAAGGCTCAAAATATGTAACAAACTTTCCGATTGGTGCCAAGGAAGGGGAGAATTTTATTGTAGACTCAGAAGTGGCATTAAAAAAATATGGAATTGGTATTAAAACTGTGCTGGCCCATAAATAGCCCCAGATATTTAGGAACTACATTCAAAATCAGCAAATGCATGACCAAGAATTAACGATGGTTAACTTCTTCAAAAAGGTTCTTATTGACAGAAATTTAACGGTGAAAAAAGCTGATAAAGGCAATGCTGCAGTAGTAATGGATCGAGTAGACTATTTGAACAAGAGTTATGACTTCATCAAAAATAACAATGTTGTATGATCCTACAAACAACTTCCAAAAAACTGTAAAGAGCGCTTTAAAATCCATAATGTCTATCACCAAAGCCAACAAATCGTACCAAGTGATAGTGATGAATCTGAGTGTACTGGAATTCTATGGGTCACCAAAAATACACAAACAAACATTTCAGTTAGACCAGTTGCCTCCAGTGTCACTGCACCATCAAGAAATTTAGTCACACTTTTGAGCATGCGATTCAGAGAATTTACTCAAACATTTTCATCCACATTGGATATTTCTGCTGTCAAGAATTTTTGCCATCTGGTATCAATGATGATAAAATGAACATACTTGTGCTTGGAAATGTCCTACAAGTTAATAAAATGGGGTGAAATTGAATAAAATGTGAGTACACATTATATTCAAATGTAGGTAGAGTGATTAAATTTGTGTGATATTATTGGGAGTGTGGGCGAGGTAAGAAGTTGAGAAAAAATTGTATTGCATTAAAGGTGAGCAGGCAAGGGTTGACCCCTTTTTCAATTGTGTAGCACAATGCTTTTAAATCATCATAGTTATATGTGATGATGAAAAAGAGGAGAATATGCCACTGATCAATATTTACCTACTATTCAACAATTGCAGAGTGTAAAAATCATTCACCTTGACAGGGATTACACTATGAAATTGCTGCATTTTTACAGTCTACATTTTGTAATTATTGCATATTTACACTCTGAAATTGTTGCATTGAAATGCACATCAGCGGATGACTCCGTTTAAAGTTACTGTTGCGGCATCTCCTGCAGTTTCTTTGGAATGTACCTACTACATTGAGCCATAGTGTCACCAAAAACTTTTAGTTAAACGCAAAAAGTGTCCCTACTGGTGCGATTAAACAACAATTGAATACAATTTTTGTTTGTGGCAACTAGAATGCATCAGATTGTCAACAGAAATACTCAATTTTGACTGCTGCATTGGTGTTTTATCATCAGTATCATATAGAGCATCTGGCTATTTTTGGAGGTAAAATGAAATTATGATGTAATAGATATTGTTTGTTAAGCTTTATTTGTGTGTAGGCAGTACAGATCAATGTGTATAATTATCAATTTATCTTGAAGAGTATTATGACTATCAAGGGCCCCATCCTCCTAAAATAAACTCTGACACAATCGTTGCATCTACCTTTGTAAGATATGACATGGTTCCTCTTACTAATTAAGATTTTCAAAACATTTAAATTGTTTAATAGACTAACTATTTGGCAAAATTAAAGATCATTAGCCAATGGAAATGCAATGCTTAGTAATACTAAGTTTGTTACTGACACATAATTAATGTGGTGTTTTGCATAGAAAATGACCTCTTAAAAAATTAAACTGAAAGTAAACACTCAATTGAAAAAGATCAAATTGATATTATTTGCATTGAATATATGCATTTATATTTTTCCAGTAATCCACCTTATTCAAAATTCTTAGAAGTAGATGTCATTCTTAGATCCTAATGTTCTGGATATCTGAACTTTCTAAGAAACCACAGGGAAAGACCCGCCTTTATTAAATGCATGAGTTTCATATGCCATTTTGTTATCATCAGAGGAGCTCTATTTTCTAAATGCACCTACATGTTTTTAGACTTGATTTTTTTATTTAAAAATATTTAATTATTCTCCTAGGTAGCTAGCTGTAGGTGCTAATGCTATTACTGTTAGGTTAATTTATACCATGGAGAGTGGGGTGTTTTTTAGGGATGCCTGCTGGATGAGGCATTTAGATATTGGCTTCTTATGTGGCTATTTTTTTTAGTATAGGTCAGTACAGGAAATGTTAAAGCCTAGAAAACAGTGGCTCTCTTCCTTTTAGAAAACAGTGTTACGTGGTGAATTTGTATGTGTACATGCCAGCCTTGAAGCCCTAAGGGTCAAGCAGATAGAAACATACATCATTATGATTTTTTTCTTTCCTCCAGGAGTGCTCAATTAATATCCAACCTCCCACTTCCCAGTACAGGGAGGAAAGACATCCAAAAGTTTTGAGATGGATGCATTAAATCATAGCCTTGAATTTATGTGTACATTTTATTTTGAAAATTTACAAGCAAGCTATCCATGATATGCTGCATGCTATGTAGGCAATGTATGATCACTGTGTCCGATAACAATGGAACAGAAGAGTTGCTCATGATTAAATGGATTGCATCCAACTGTATTCAGAAGACCTTGTCACTAATTTTATCAAATATTACAAAACGGTGTTAATATCAAAATGATTTATTACCAAAAAGTGAATGATGACAATAGGAAATAGTGCATTGATATCAGTATGAATATTGAAAGTGTTAACAAAGGTTTCGATTGATGGATTGGAATATCATTTGATTCTGTCTGAGGCTGCATTGTATACCCTTAAAGTTTCTTTAGGCCTTTACTGGGAAGACTTACCTCTAACTTGCCATTTAATATTTAAAAAAATATGCAAAAAGATCATTCCAAATCTATGTTCAGGATGTGCCAAAACTGGATTTCTGGATACATTTGGAATTGACGAAGAATTTATTGTAGCAGGAAAATTATAGAAATATAATTAAATTTAGGCAGTGAATTTGGAAATCTGATAAATGGTGCTGATATATGTAATATGTAACTTTATTAAATTTAATCAGCAATCCAAATTCATATTTTTTGAGATTGAATTGTTAAGAACAAGTAACACTGATATATTTTTCACAGCACGTCTGTTTATATAATAATTGTTTTTGCTCAGTCTAATCTCATTTGTAATTAAATGAATCACCTAGATCTGGAGATTGACTGGTATTGCAATAGCTTCTTGAGTAGCCTTCATTTAAAAAACTGATATATAGGTGAAAAAGAGAAATTTGGTACTTTGGGTAGGAAATTGTTTGGGAGTTTATAGGTGCCAGTAGACAAATATAGGGATGTGGTGGTTTAGTGGATAAACCATTGAGCTACTGACAACAAGATTTGATTCCAGGTGACGCATAGGGACACCCTCAGCTCTACCTAAGCTGTGTGCTTTTTTGGGTACAAAATATTCCTGGGAAAGCACTAGTGGCACAGGGAAAGGAACTGACCCTGCTACTCTGGGGTATCAATTCCACATGCCATTGGGTTTTTAGTTTTACCTTCACCTATGAAACCAACTTTCGGGTTACCTACTGCGGTAAGGCAAAGATAAGTTTCTTTTGATGGTAGAATTCTCTTAAGAATTGGATACATGGGCCATGTAAAGGGTTATTACTGCCGACCTTTGCCTATAGAAGAAAACTTGGTTAATGACGTGGAAAAAATAAACAAATTGTATTTTTCTAAACTGCGTATCCTACATAACTGTAACTGTGAATATTATACCGAAAATATTCTTTGTTTTTATTTGAAGGCATGAAAATTATTATTGTTTTTGCACTCTGTTATTATTGGTAAATGTATTTCTTGATCAGTGAAAACTAATTTAAGTGAGAATTTAAATTTCTTGGAATCACTCCTCGTGTTTTTCATTATGTGTACTCCGATAATTGGATATAAAATATAAAGCGGATATCAGATAAGACTTCTCTGCTAAAATTTCAATCACGTGTTGATCTTCTACGCAGGTTCGTGCCACCCTCCTTCGTTCCCGCCTCCTGGACGAACCTGCCATCTCGCGTCATCTCGGCAAACTCATTGGCTCCGATGAGTTTCTGGTTGAAGCTTCGCTCGGAGCAGACGGCGGCAGTCTTCGTTAACGTAGGACTGCATCTGGAAATCAAATCGCGGGAGCTTGTCGCGAGGCGTGAATCTCGCGCCTTCGCGAGTCCGGAGAGCACCTTTCCGGCGATCGGACAAGGATAATAACGCTTCTCCTTTCCCCACTGGAGCCGAAAAAGGTAGGAATGTGAATTCCAATTTCTCTCTCCACATGCCCATCGCCGGAAAGTTGACTTAATTCCCCAAAACTACCTGTTAAGGTTGGCGTCTATTGTCGGGCCAATATGTTATTATTTTTTCAAAATGTTCCTCGTGAGTGTCTTGATTCCATGAGGATATGGCTAGTGATAGGAATGCTGATCGTCGTGGTTTGGTCTTCTGGTCTGGACGATCATTTTTTTGGTCGAGGATATTTTTTGACGGTCGTGATGCGAAATGTTTCCGCGCCGCTCGGAGTGGGAGGGCTATTCCTCCGTCGGTAAAAGCGAAACCGACGGGAGGAGAAGTTTTCCCGGCTTGCGCGAGGGCGAAAGTGAAAAAAAATGACCAAGTGTCGTCCCTTTGCTGCATGTGGGTAAGGGACGGCTTCTTTGAAACACTGTTTACCCTTCGAACCCGTGGACTTCGTTCGATGTAGGTCGCAACTTCGCAAAAAGTTTCTTCGGCGCGTCTCCGAGTGCCTCGGGAGGACGCCGGGAGATGATTTGTCCCTCCGCACTTTTTATTTCCGTTATCACGAGCCGCAGTGTTTGGCTAAGGGAGCGTAATCGAGGGAAAAGACAATGCTGGCCCGTCGAGTTTTGATGAATGTGTGCGCGCGGTTTCTTCTTATGGGATCGGGCTCGCCGATAGGGTGTGAGAAGAGGAGAAATATATTGCGGCGACCTCGAAGCGATAAGGATCCTCTAGCCCTCGTGTACACTTCCGTGCTTCCGTCCTTTTGACGGACGTGCCCTCTGAACAGGAATGAAAACAACATTGAATTGAAATAGTGCACTAAAAATAATTTATTGACCCAGATCTCGACAGACTTTCATTGTCAAGGTTTGCCATTAATGATATTGTTAAGAGTATAGAATTATTACAGTAAATATGTGCTTAAGTGGATCATACAAAGATATTTGAATTACGAAAAGAGTAAGGTCTAATTGCAAAGTAATACCTGAGACCTTAAAACGCAAATAGGTTCTCACCCTCAGGGATCCCGTTCACCCCGTGTGTTCAGTATCCGTGTCGGCGCTTCAGAAACGGCACCAAGGACCCCTTTGGGAACATTTATTGTCCCGTGGGTAATCCCATGAATTAGGAACGTATTGATGATAGTGCATACCTTTTTTTTGACATCGCCGCTGGGATGTGCCCAAGGCGCCCAATAATCTTCAAACTTGTACTGCTGGCAAAAAAATACCGATCACCCATTGCCTTCATCACCGTTCATCATTTTTGAACCAAAAACCTCTTCAGGGTGAAATCCACCACTTCAGAGAGCTTTGCAACTGGAAAATAATTAAAAGCTCTCCCCAATCGAGTCTTATCTGTGAATACTGTTAGTTTAAGTAGAATTACTCTCCCCAATCATTGGATTACATCTGGTTTCATTGTCATTAGGCGGTGATGTAAGAAGAATGAAGCCCTTCTCCATTCGATCTGATTCTTATTTTTAGTTACTAAAGATCTTACATCATCCGCCACACGGAAGTATTTATGCATCAAACCCTTACGTGTTTGCTCTTCTCTTCCCATGTATAATATTTTCCTTAGGACCTATTTTCGAATAAATCCCTTATCGCGCCCCCCCAGATTATTTGGCCAACTCTACTACCAGCTTCGTGTTAATAAGTAATTCTACGACATTTCTTAAATCGCCAGTAGAGTTGGTAATAAAGAGACATGAACAAGTGCTTAGGTTTAAAAGAAAAAAATAAGTGCGTTTTTTAGTTTGACAACGTAAAAACACACCTATAAAATTAAAAATGAATCAGATACTATGTTAGTACATATTAGAGACAACGATTTTTAGAATCGCGATTAGTAAAAAGCAGATGCATCATTTGAAACACGTAAGAAAAGGTTATTGTGGGGGAGACGATCAGGTATTATTTATAAAATAAAAAGAGACGTTTCAGGCGTGATATGGTGGAATATCATGATTAATTAAAAATGGCAATTTTCCACAAAAATAAAGTTTAATGTGACGCGTTTCAATGTTACTGCATCATCCTGATCTGATACAGACCTGATGATGATGTAGTAACATTGAAACCGGTCGCATTAAACTTTATTTTTGTGGAAAATTGCTATTTTTAATTAATAGTTATTATTTGTTAAAAATGTATTACTTCCACCAAGCCTTATGGCAAATTCAGCGTGGAACTTACTTATTAGTTGAATTTCAAAATATTCCGCATTTGAGTTTGCGGATTGTGATTGAGAAAAAAAGATTTATCGTATCGGTTTGTACACCAGTCTTATTTCCCGTAGGACTGCGGTAGGAGCCTTGTATTCTGCTACTAGTTCCCTGTGGGAATCGCGTGAATTATTGGCCTCTCGGCGTCGTCAGATCTAAACTCGAATCGGTGGAACTTTTCCGATGGTAAAGAACGAACTCTATACGGGGCTCAAGGTGAGGCGTAAGTATTCCGCGTGCGGGGCCCGTGACACTCAAATGACTGAGGGGAGAGACACTACTAGCCTGGGTCGTTCGGAACGTCAGGTAGTCGCCACCACCTACGTGACGACATCCCGGATTTCGTCGCTGGGCCGGCCGCGTGCTCTCTTCGTTCCCCCGTGACTCTTTTGTTTTCCTTTTCTCTTCGCACGAGACGGAATGGGGCGCGGGAGGGTAGCTTTCTTCGTATCACTGCCCTCGTACTACGGCAAAGGGACGAGTGACAAACTATTAAGCGCACTCGCAAAGGGGTTACGCGCTCAGCCCAAGAATCTCAGCAGGAGAGTTTACGTTGGTTAATAACGGACACCAAGACGGGTGACGAATACTTATACACACGAAGGGAAATGGATACTTATATACCCCATTGTTTTTCGACTATCTAACCACATTATTATCTTATTTATTAATGTAATTACATGTATCAAACTTCCATAATTGAAATATAATTAATTACGCGAAGAATGCAGGCATTTGCAATGTACAATTACTATGGTTTTAATCTGGTAAGCAGCCTAACTAAACCATGATAATTATATCCACGGTGATAAACGCCAAAAAGCTTTATTATGTTGTGTGAAGAAGGGAGAGGGGTTAATAATTGGACAATAGGAACGAAAGGTAATGCTAATGAGCCGAAATACGACAGCAACCAAAATGAGAGGAGCATTTTTTACTCAAGTGAACACTTTCAATAAAATGTTTTCGAAGATGACGTTCAAAACATAATTAATTGACACATTTGATGTCCTTAATGGATTATCAGAATATCGTCATTTTTTTTAACACCCTCCCCTAACTCCTGATTGAAATCCTGTTCGCTCCACTGGCTCATCATCCGTCAGCGTTTTACGGATGGAATACACACGCGCGCACACTTGAGAAGAAAGCGCGTTATGGGATCGAAGCACACCTAAGCTCATTTCTTTTCCCCCGTTCGTGTGGCGACACACGACCGACTCTCTCCCTCCCCCTCCCCCCACGCCTAAGGCGCGGGGAGAGAGAGCCTTCCGACCGAGAGAGAATTTGCATCCGAGGAGGTGACGACACACTGGCGGGTAGGCCGGAGGCGGGGGGAGACTGGAGAATGGAGGTGGTCGAGGGAGGGGCGGCGTATCAATGTAAACAGATAATAATTGGGGCGGGGGAGGAGGGGGCGTAAAAAAAAGAGGGTGAAGGAATGGGGGAGGCGCCTGGATCAACAAGTGGGCAGATCTGCAAACGCGAGTGTCAACAGCGGTTGACACTCGCGTTCGCGGTCGGAGAAGTGTGCTCGCCGTTGCGTGGGGCGTGTTGGCCGGCGGGCGGGCGCCGTCGCCGCCGGCGACGGGGGGTCGCTCTCGGACGAGGGTCCTTCTGAGGGGGGACCGAACCAGGGAGGTGGGTTGTGTCCGCCAGAATGAAAAATGATTTTCTCATCGCCTCACACTGCCATTGGCGTCACCAGGCTGATTAAGCTCTAACCACGGTAATGAACTCAAAAGGTTGGTTTGATAAGTGAGGGTAAAGCACACCTCGTAATAAGCCCTCTCTATTTGGCCAGTGAAATTCACGCATCAGGGAATCAGAGAGGCAGTCCATTTCCCTATGCCGCTTGCAGTTTCACAGGAAGACCTGACACACGAAAAATTGCACAGCTTGGGTGAACCTCGAAACTTGCAAATTAACCGGAAATCGAAGTCAGACCCTCCGGCCAGTAGCCGAACGCTCGAATCAATTAGGTTTCCTCTTCTTAGGCTTTTCGCCGCCTCCGAAATATTTCTCCCTAAGAATAGTTTTTTCATTTGAATACTATTGGAATTTCAGGAATTAAAATTTTTTTTCGTTAAAATTTCAATATTGTTAACGAATTTTAAATCACTCCGCCTTAAATGGAAGATATGAAGAGGAATAGGTGTAGTTGGATACGGAGGAATATAGAAGTTAACTAGGTGAGCATAGAATATCAAATACCAAGGTTTGAACAAGCAGAATAAATTCTTCATCTACAGTGCACTGATGGACGAAAAGTCTTCATTCTTCTCCCTCTCTCCCCAAAATTATTTCCTGGCCACACAACTGCACAAGGGATTAATTTTGTTTAAACTCATCCCTCTGCCGCTAGTATTCCTTCGGGCCGCTCGATTCTTACCACGTCGGTTTGTCCACATTGACACCGGATGCCGGAAAGTATTTACCAAACACGGTTGTCAAGTGCCATTTATTGATCTGATAGATAGGCCATCTCACCTCATACAAAGCCATGCGGCACATAAAATTCACACATTCAGGAAAAGAGTATCCCCTCAGGCTAAGGGGGGGGGGAATAGTTTCCAAGTCTTTGAGTTTCTTATTCAGGGCCACCTGTGGTTTTCCAGAAAGGTTTGACATTTGAAGAATCACATAGCTCGGGATGTATCCAGGGGTGTCATCCCCAGTCCCTTCGGTTAGCATCCGGAAATTACTCACAGCATTTATACGCAGAAAGATTGAAATTATCAACACATATTCATAAACTTGACCCCTCGCAGTACTTCGTTACTCTCACCTCTGTGATGGTCACCTAGTTTACCGAAATATCGGCATAAAGTTCCACAAAAAATCAATATTGGCTATAGAATTGACACCTTGCAAAATTGATATTATGTTTATGAGGTAATTAAGGTTAAGAATTGTGTTTTGTTCTTGTTTCCAAGGTATCGGAGATCGAAAAAGTCAAATCCTAGGCCTTCTTCTCGAAGAAGTTTGTCACTAAGGAGAACTGCTTTATCTTTTTATTCCATATTTGTTTATGGAGCCGTCAAATATTATAATTCCACACATATTTTCGAGTATTTGCCAGGCATTTGTTAATCTAATGTCAATAATCACCAAGTCTGTTAGTTCAGCCTTTATTTATGGAATATTATTAGTAGATGAACAAATTGAATTGATAATCTTGATTATTAATTCAAGTTCTTTCCTTGCTGAATGCGCCGTAGCTGTAGTACCGAATTCAAGTTGAAAATCAACATTTTTTAGAAAAATCCAATATTCATCTGTCATTCCTTTTACGAGAACACTAAAATGTGAATTCTCTCTGTTACATAATTAAAATGATGACCTCCCGAGAGACCCTCTGTCATGCGTCCTGGTGGTGGCTAATAGGGTCATATCTAAATGCGCGCAAAGCAATATCACGCAAATTCCGCGGATTTCATATTGGGTATCTCTCCCTTGATTCGCTTGGAGACATGTCTACTCAAGAATCGATGTCTGTGCAATTTTGACCGTTCCTTCAAGAATTTAAGACTATAGACTGAAGGATGTCTTCAGAGGAATAGATATCGCTAGAATAATATCCTCGAAGATTGATGCCATCGTCGTGTGATCGTTGATTCTGGAGCTGAGTTGGGGTTGAGTCCGGTGGTATGGATCGGAACGGAATGAGAATGATCCCTTTCCAGGGACCTTTTCTGTGCGGGAGGTATTTCACGGAACGGCGACAACCGTGCGTGTCGAGGAAAAAAAAGAATACACCTACTGAGCTCACACGCACAGAGGACTCGAGCGAGTATCGAGAGGAGGAAGTGGAGGACCCCAGAAGCGATTCACGACGTCGTGCGTTACATTTCAGACGCGTGCAAGCTTTGTGCCTGCACGCAACGATTCGGGCGGTGACGGCAAATTATAATAGCACGAGTGACACAGTCGGCGGGACAGAGGAGGAAGCCCAACCGCTTGAACAACGCGAATTCGGCCGCAGATGTCAAGCCTTTATGGGCTCCCGATCTACTTGTTACGTAGAATTTGGCTGACATCATATAAAGGTCAGGTAATGCTGCCATCTCGCTCTTGTAAGATCGTGGCCGCAAATGTTTATCGGATCGGGGTGAATCGATTTCCATTTGTGATATTAAGATGATTCAGCGAGGAGATTGTGATACGAAAAAAATGGCTACCTGAAGACATGAAATCTGCTGTCATGATGCTTGAAGAAATCATTAACAATCGTTTAGGAAACATGGAATAATTAAGAATAAGATTAATGAAATTGGAAATTAAGGTAAAGAGAACGTAACGCCAGAATGGGGTTATTCTCAAAATGCAGAGCATGGAGACTCACTCCGGATGTCCATTCAGTATTCTTAGTTCAACGTGTGCCTGTCGAACGGAGAGTACTAATATAACATTAAAAGAAAAAAAGTAAAAATAACGGATGAGTGATTAATCTTTTTTCGAACCCCCACACGTAATGGCAACGCTTCAAACGTCCCCACTCCGATTCGAATCCCGTAAATATTTTTCCCGCTCCCCATTCATCTCCAGGATTAAAAGATGCATAACAGTAGATAGATAGAGGTCTTTATTTGGGCGAAATTGAGGCCAAAAGATCCCTTCTTCCATTTAACCCATCGTCATATACATAATATAATAGCCATAAAATTTATAATTAGATGCATACACAATACATATACACGTGCACGCACTTATTTACATATAGACAGACAGACATACATTACGCACAGATATGCACATCTAAAAACATATATGCATCCATATATACATCCATATATACAGACATATATCTACATATATTGATTAATTGTGCACATAAACATACACACCCAAAGTAAATTACAGTGAAGAAAGAAAACAATAAAATAGGGAAAGTCTAAGCAAAGAATGAGGTTTGTGGTAAAAGCTAGGGAGAGCTTGGTGTTGCTCACCTAGTAAAAACCCACGCAGGAAAACACCCACGAAGAGAAGGGGTGGGTGGAAAACCTGTGAAAATTCTATGAATTAGAGGAAAGATACATATACGTTGTAACAATTATTTTTCACATGATATTCATATTATTATATTACTGAAATTTAAATAAATAAGTCAATAATATTAATAACTCATGAAGAGTAATGAGAATCATGAAATTAACTCAATGTAATGATGCAAAATCCTACTGATTGAGATTACAGAAGAAAAAGTAGAAAAGGTGACCTGTATAGCAGCGGAGTGAGAGGGGAAAGGTATTCTGGTTAAGTTTTGTACCTGAGGAATATGAACTTGTGAAGTGCACTTTTAAATGTTTTTGTGGATGTAGAATTTTTAATGTCATCTGGGAGAAAATCCTACAGACGACATGCTGTAACATGAAAAGATTAGTTATAGATTTCCGTGCGATGGTGTGAGACAAGAAGTTCATTGTTAGCCCTAGTGTTCCTGTTGTGGATTGAGCTGATGGGGCGGAAATCTTTGTCAAAATATTGAGGTGCGCAGTTTGAAACTATCGTGTAGAAAATTAAAAGAATATGTAGATGCTTACGACCATCTAGCTATAACCAGGGTATTCTAGTAAATGAGTCAGAAATATGTTTGTATTTTCTAAAATCACATATGAATCGCACAGAGGAATAATGGGTCCCTTGGAGTTTGGTTTTCAGTTTGCTTGACAGGTCTTGATATACAACATTACAGTAAGTAATAGGTACATTAGAAGAAGTAATGTGTTAGTTAATGAAGCATTTGAAAGGGGGAGGGAATTGGTGATAAGTTCGCTGAGTAAAGACGTAAAAGAAGGATTAGTAGAGGCTTTAATATGTAATGCAGCACAATGGAACCGAAGCCTGGTCATTGAGTTTAGGGAATGGGCATGGATGAGAAGACTTTGAGCTGTGGGCATAGGGAATATTGGGGAAATAATTCGGAAAAAGAGGGAGGGCAGCCAAGATGTTTTAAATAAATGGTGGGAGAAGAGAGGACGTTGAAAGATGAAATCCGAAAAACATTGAGTGTATGGAGGAAATAGAGAAGTAGCATAATGCTAAAATTCGGAATGTACGAGTGAGGAAGAATTTACGTAAATGAAGGAGATAAAGGCAAATAATGGGAGTTTACAGACGGCAAGTAGAAAGTTTGTTGGTATTTAAAATGAAGGAAGTATGTTTAGTATGGGGAAAACAAGAGGAAGTCCATACAAAACGATATTCGTTTTATGGGATGGTCCAAAACTTCCCCTTAAAAGGTACGAGGGTCATCCGGAAAGTAGTACCCGTTCGTGCCGCATGAAGTGCTGACGACGCGAGTAGCCGCTGGACGAGGTCAGATAGCTTCAGTGGCTTGTCTGCCTTCTCTGAGCCAAGTTGCGTGACGCTAGCATTGCCTGTGTTGTTTCTGTGATTGTTTACAATGTTTAAAAAAATTGAGAACGCCGCCAGTTGTGAAGTGAGGGCAGTGATTAATGACCTCAATGCAAGAAACGTTCGCCCATGTGATATTCATCGCCAATTAAAGGAGGTGTATGGAGACAATGTAATGGACGAGTCGTCTGTTCGGCGGTGGTGTCGCAACTTCAACATGGGGAGGGGGAACACACACGACGATGAGCGTTCGGGGAGACCGTCTGTCATTACAGACCAACTGGTGAGCTCAGTTGACGAATTCGTGAGGAACGATCGGCGCGTCACAATTGATGACATCTGTGAGCATTTTCCCAATGTTTCTCGAACAATTGTTCATGAAATTGTTAAACACCATCTGCATTATGCAAAAATTTGTGCAAGATGGGTCCCTCGCGTATCTCAATGAGCTGGCGGCGAAGGACTATGCAGCAGGAATACAGAAACTTGTCACACGTTATGACAAATGCCTTAATTTGCTTGGAGATTATGTTGAGAAGTAGTTTAAAGTATCCTCTTTCAAATAAAATTTTTTATGTTTGTTAATATATACTTTTGTGTCTTTATTTCACGAACGGGTACTACTTTCCGGATGACCCTCGTAGATTACCAGTTATGACGCCTCTGAATTTTTGATGGTATGCCCTGCCATGCGCCGTCGAATGACTCTGTAGGGTATACTTTCAGCTGTAGAGCTATCCTTCTATTTCTTCTAGCGGCTATTTAAGAGTCCCTTGAACTTTTGCAGACAATCCATTGATGTACGTGTCGCAATAGACGTGGGCCGGTGAAACCTGTATTTTGGCAATAAAATTCTGAGTTTACTACAATGTGTGTGAAAACTATCTAGTTTCCATTACTTCCCGATGGACGACAAAAATCAATGGGGTGAAATTCTGAAAAATGATTGGAATGAATGCGTCGAATTTTTCCTCTTCGGAACGACGAGGAAAGGGTGATGCGCAGTGTTATCGTCGGCGAGGCATTCATGCGAAAATAAATGCGAATCTGCCGGAATGTATTTCTTATTGGTTAATGTTTTTTTTTAAAGTTTAGGATTAACGATAAAAATAACCCGGAAAAATATCACTTCTTCCTTATTTATCCACTTAAACTTACTCTTGTAACAAATATGGCACATTTCTTAGAAATTTAAAAAAAATTAAAAAAAACCATCCGTCCGATTGAAGCCGTGAGCTGCGGATTATATTTCGATTTTCTCGATTTTGATTCGAAGTTCCTGATAAATTCGAACTTGCTATACCATCAATGCTTTGCGTTGCCCTCTTTGATGAATTTGCATTCCATTCTTACCTGCACTACTCACACTAGAATGATCTTTGTCCTCTCTAAAGAACACTCATAATTTTGTACTCATCAAATTTATTTGCCGGCCTGAGAAAAAAGTATAACTCTCGTTGTCTACCATGCTCTCCATGGACAGGTCATCTACCCTATTCGCATTTCACGTAATGCATTGTTTAGTTATGCTTTCTCAAAGATTAACAGGTCACGTTGCAGAGGCTAGTTTATTTCGGGGCCCGTCGCCCTCTCATCCGCATTCCGAAGCAGATAAATTTGAGTCAAGTGCTGAAATCCTCCGAATTCTAAAATTAGTCTCCCAGAGAGTATGCCGTCCGTAAAATTTGAATCGATTTTCCAAATCGGCGCACGTTGAATGAACCTACGGAATGAGAAGAGGGAGGAAGCTACAGGGACCGATGGCTCACCGGGACGGTTACGTATCTAGAAATGCTCGTTTTCAAATCTATCGGTGGATTGTTGTTTTAAGGGCCGTGAACCGAGTTCCTCGCTCAATGCATACCCGTGGGGACACCGTGGGTGTTTTGACGACTTCGTGGAGAGGAGATACGGAAAAGATCCAAGATGTTCGAATGAATTAAATTAGCCGTTCTTCGAAGAAGGTGTATTCATTGGAGCCGAAACTTCGGCTTGAGTCAACGAGTAGCGGAATTCACAGGAAAATAAAAAGATTTAACCGACTCACAGAAACTGAGGAGTTTAACTGATGATAAGAGGGATGAGACATCTAAATCGATTCAATTTATGATACATAGGAAAGAGGAAAATTAACCGAAAGGCCTTTAAGTTGTGTGTTAAAGATGTATATTTATGTGTGTGTAAAATATATTTTTTGATTAAATTAATACTTCTGAATAAAAGGCTGGCGCCCTTTACACCTTACCTCACACCAGCTTTTGTGGCGGCTTGAGGTGTAACATACTATAATTCAACTGTTCACGTTCTCTCGTCGTCAATTGAAAGATAATATACACGAAAAAGAGATTTCATTTCGGATTTTTAGTTTAAGTTCCTTTGATTGACATTCACTCGTTACTCTAAATGCATAATTGATATAAAAATAAAAGTTGGAACTCGAGAATCTAGTAAAATTGAATGTAAAATACATAATTATAAATGTATATTTAAAACCAATAACAGGTATTCACCGAAAAATGAATACAGAATTTGTATAAAAAGTACCGGAAAATGTTTAGGAAAAATATATGTATTTCAGATATTTCTAGAATGTCTCAAAGTCCTTCAAAGTACATCCCTGGAGCGTCGACACACTTTTGCCTGCGGCTCTTCCACGACTCAAAAGCTCACAGGTTGGCGGATTCCGGAAGGTCATTAAGGGTACGCGTGCAAGCTTCTCTGACGGCACTTAGGGTTCCATGGTGGTGTCCTTTATGAGAGGATTTCACTTTTGGGAATAGTAAATATTCTGCTGGTGCCAAGTTGGGATTGTATATGGGTTGGGGAATCGTCGCGATGCCGTTGCAGAATGTTTTCACAAGCAGACGTTCAACTCTGCTTTTGGTTGTCTTTCAAGACCTTCGGGACGAGTTTATTTAGATTTTTCACATTGCCAAATTTTCCATGATAATGGTGTGCGTTTTCATCTTACCAATGCCAATAAGAGCTGAGATCATGTGCTCGATAAATCGACGGTCTGAATTCAGCTCACTTTGCCGTCAGTTCTTGACGGCCGTACAGCGCGGGACTCATCCTCTACACTCTCTCGGCCATATTTGAAGAGCTTGTGCCACTTAAAACCGGCAGTTTGTGACATGTTTTCAAACTTGAACACTGAAAAAATCATTCCCAACGTCCCTTCCTGACTATTCTAGATATAGTCTACACTCAATTCAAAATATTTCCTATAAATGTTTAACTCAAACAATGTGCCCTCTTAGCTCACCCCCCAAAACCACATTAATATTAATTACTGTCGTTCGATAAATAAAATGAAATCACAATAATCAACCCGAAAGCTGGTTATCCAGGTGAGGGTGGAGCCCGACTTTTACTTCAACCTTCGGTGGTTAATTCACACATATCAGGATGGGAGAGCAATTCTTTTCCGAGAACCTACTCTGACTTACTATGAATATTAGATTCAGACGGAAATCGCACAGTTTTGGTAAAACTATTCCAGAGGCGTCACCCGCGACTGAAAATCAAGTCCACCGCTCAGTAGCCGAGCTACCGAATGGACTATTACGCCGCTCATCGTGCAGTATTTGCTAAAGATTCTTATAACTACTTATTTGGTAGAAAAAAATGTCGTCTTACCTCCTTCGAACTTTCTGATGAGTAGACCAAAAATCCTCCAGGCCGAAATTGTAACGTATCCTTTTTTCGTAAATAATGTTTTTAATGTACGTCGCCATATTTTCAAATGTTTGCTCTAAAAAAGGCTAATTTCACCATTGCTCCTTAGAAGTCATGCATTCCAGTAACAAGGAAGAAATATGCGGAAATTACTGACGGACTTATTGTTTGCATACACACCGTTAGGAGGGTACTTGTGTTAAGGTTTTGCTGGTGAGAGTGAATAAGGGTCATTAATAGAACGACACTAAGGCCAAAGAATTGGTACAAGTTGCTGAATTAATTTCTTTGATGTATAGAATTTGACGTATTTGGACCACCTCATTGAACTGGAGAAATAATTGCCCTGATAAACAGAAGAAAGCAATTGTCGTATAGTGCGTAGTGTTGCCTACACTTCCTGTCTTAGCGTGTAATGTGGTTTGACCAAATAAAATGCTATTGACATCCGATTTAAAATGATTTTATTTAGGTATTTATTTATATTTTCCTGAAAAAATAAATAGATGGTCCCATTCAAGAAATTAAGTCTTGGCTGTTATAGAGTATTTCAGTACAACAGTTGACTGAGGAAATTGGAGCTGGTATTGGGATTCGTAAAATATTGACGTGAAGCCATTATGACCGTAAATGCGCTCGGCGTATTGACTTTAAGGGAGGCATTTGTGGAGGCTCTTCCTCCCTTTTCCATTTACCTCACTTTTTCACACCGGTGGTGAAAGAGCAATACGTGATCGAAGGGGAAAAATTTGATAAAATCCAATGTGTATCCTGCCACGCCGTAATACAGGGTTCGTCCGGAAAATAAGTGTACTGACTCCTGGGCTGGGCGCGCCGCTCCAGGCGCGCCCAGCACCGCTCTGACGAGCTGCGATTGGAGGGGGGTATGTTGGCAAGCGACGCTGAAAAAGGCAGTCGGCTCTGAGCTGTGGTGTAGTGAGGAGCTCTGTTAACGCGAACCTCCACGCTCGACCCACGTCACGGAACGCGATGCCGAAGTTTTTGGAGCAGCGTTATTCCATCAAATTTGCGGTAAAGCTTGGGAAATCGTCTACCGAAACTGTCGGTATGATTAACCAGGCTTACGGGGAGTCAGCCATGTTCAGAAACATGATCTTTCGGTGGCACAAGATGTTCGTGGAGGGCAGAGAAGACGTCGACGACGAGTCTTCGAGAGGTTCCCGATGATGCCTTCGCGGGAGTGTTCCAGGAATGGGAACGCCGCTGGAACAAGTGTATCGACTCACAAGGGTCCTATTTTGAGGAATATTAGCTTAAGATATGTAAAAGTGTAATAAATTTTTTTTCCTGAGCTCAGTACACTTATTTTCCGGACGAACCCTGTACGTACTAGGTGGAGGAATTCACTTAACGAGCCGCGTTTCACTCGCATAGTGCGTGCTGCTAGGAATCATAAAATATTGGGTTTCAAAGCATAAAAACCTATGTCTGAGGGTAAAAATTTCATTCAAAAATGTAATATATTTCATTTTGTTATCATCTCGATTCGCAAGTTTTCTTAACAGTTTCTACCAGTGCGTACATACCGAAAAATACGTATGCATCGATAACAATTTGCTTGGGTGTGCATCTTGAGAAGAAGTTCAATAAATTTCTGGAAATGATTAAATTTACTCAACCGACTTATTATTCGTCACCAAGCATAGGTTTTAGTCATAATAGTTTGCCTAATACTTTCTTTCCCTATGACTTTTTTGAAATTCTTTAATGAAAATACCCTCCCCATTTACACCAGGGATCTCTTGGAAGTTATGGTTGTTCTCCAACCGTAAAGGATACGGTTCTGACAATTCATGGTTGGTGAGTTTAAAATACCACAAAATTTAAAATTTGTAAACCTTGACGGTTTACGTTGCCTCTATGTGCTGAAATTTGGGTAGAATATATGCTCACAGAACTTGTTTGGAAGCTGAAGAGATTATATGTGCTGATATTTTGAAATAATATAAACCAGGATTTTCAAAAACCCCAAATACTTTTTAAAGTGAATACTTTTTGCAGAGAACTCCAGTCAAATCTGAAATAATATTGCACTTGAGAGAAATAAGCGTGAAGAATTCTACATAAACTCTAAAATTGTTCTCGACCATCGAATGTAAAGGATTATATATGCAGACTGGCCGGAGGGATTCTAATGAAACCTAACAGAGTAGCATTCCTCGTTTCATTTTTGCTTTCACATGAACTGCTTACGAAACCCTGCCAAAGTCAGTACCTTTCCAATCTTAGGGACGTCATTCTTGAGACACCGGTAACTTGGTTAGTAAAAACTAACCGGAAGGAGTGAACCGTGAGAAATAATTGAATGTGTCTAAACTCTGCATTAACAAAATGCATCCCAGTGAATTAGTGTGAGGATACTTGCTTTAATATGTAATTTTACCCATTTTCCGGCTAATTACCACACGGCGGTAGAATACCAATTGTTGTACATAACCTCCAACCTCACCTACATGCATGTCGCAACAGGTGTAAAAGTAGATCATAATTCACACTAGGTACTGGATAAAACTTAATATTTTAATCTAGTGGTGCATTTTTCATTCTTACGCCTATTTTGTATACAAAATTCTGCGGCTCACCCGTTGAGTAAGAAAACGTCAGTCCACCCACATCTCCATTTCTTCACATTATGACAGGTTTTTCGATCCAATAAATAAAACACAGAATTGCCAAATGGAGAATTTAAAATGTAATTAAAAAAGATGCGCTCCAGATCATGCAAATAATGTATTTGTTAGCACTCAAGGAGTCAACTGTACAACAGCAAATTGAGAGGCATTCTTAGAAACAGGAAAAGTTATTGTAGAATAATTGTACAATGCTTTAGCGCAAAACAGAAAAGCAGGTAGTTATTTTACTCCCATAATGAAAATAAATTCATAAAATTCTAAATAATTTTATGAATATACTAGGTGGTAAATAATTACATTTAATGGTCTTTTACAACCAGGCTACATAGCCAACTTAGCCGTAAATTTCAAAATTTAAGCCTGTTATTCGCCAATAAGAGTTGAATCAGGCGCAAACCCTTCGAATTAATCGCATACCTGCCAATAATTACACTTAAAAAAGTAAAAACTACTACATACACACTATTTTTAAACAAGTTTATGTGAGATGTTCTCAATATTGCTAAATTATTTGCTGCAATTGTAGAATAAGCACAATCACCTTGACGTACATATCATTAGATTTCCATTCAGACCCAGAAAGGAAACTCGAATCCTCCCAAACAAATTATGTCGATACATAGTACACCATCCTTTGACACTACCTGAAGCACTGTCTGAAGTAAATTGGACTCTTACACTCTCTCACTCTAGAAAAACTCAAGATAAAAATCTCGCATCCCGCTCATCAACTGTCTAAAAAAATACCACTGTCAACTGCTGTAAATCAATCAGGTAGGTAATTTATGGTTAAAGACAATAATTTAACGAAAAATATAAAATACCTAATTATCTTCTTCTAACGAAAGCGTGAATATCTCAATCGCCCCCCCCCCTCTTTTTCAATTTTAATTTTATTCTCCATCGGCAGAAGGCCTTAAAACTTATCAAAACGCCGAATGCGCCTCAACACATTGCAAACTCTCCTTCTAAGTCTCGTCCTGTATTGGATTAAACTATTAAACAGAAATAACTAACCCAGCAAATTTAAATACGCTACTGGCTCAGCACTTACATGACGTAAAAAACTCTTCTTCAAGGAACTACCCTAATTTACCGAGCAATCGAACTTCAATCCATTGAAACTCTCAAGTGGGAAATTCCACAAATAGGGTTTAACTTTATGTGAGAACCAAACCGTGGCACCTTTCACCCTTCACTTTGTGAAAATTATGGTTCGCATTGGGATGTCATTTGTTTCCATTTTACCAATGTTTCTACAGAGCTTTGTAGCTGTCAAGTCATGAAACTTTGGTGCACGTACTTAATATGCTCCCATCACTCGGAATAATCTGAAACTTACCAACTGAAAACTGAGTGTTATATCCTTTGGATCAGCACGCTACCATAATCAGTGGTAATTAAAATTCCGCTGATTAGCTGTATGTGCCATTTTACAGCACAGAAACTAGCTCGTTTCACTCCAACATCTTATCAGCTACCGTTTAAATTAATCAAATGCTCCTCCAGCTTTAACACCTCTCATTATCTGCTTGAAGACCTCATTTGTCAACTTTCGTGCTCATTCTCGATATTTAATTTTTTCCTCTTGTACTCCACCTGCCTGTAGGTGTACGATTATGTCAATTTGTCCAGCGTTTATCGTCTTTTTAAGTAGTTTTAGATACACTTCATCCTCCACCTGTCTTTCGCAGAAATTGATCACACCTGATTTCCGCGGAGTATTTCATCTCGGCTTCATTTCTCATTGCTCCCAGTTGCCTTTTTTGTTGTTATTACTTTCCACGACTCGCTACCACAGAAAACCACTCTCCGTTTATATTTTAGCGGAACGTTTATCCACTTCCAGGATTGTTTTGTTACACGCCGCCCCTAGACATAATAATTTATTGTGTCTGACTCTAAAAAACCGAGCAATAATTATTTTAAAAAACTCTGAATATTTTTCCTTCCGTCAAGTGGGTGCCTTTCACAAATTTCTATTTCTGTCCAGACCGTACCGAAGTCTGCTTGATCGGAATATTCTCCGGTCCTCCGAATAAACAGCTGGACGCAAAATCCTTGCCCAATCTAATAGTTCCGACGCCCGGAATCTCTCATTTCCGCTCTTCCCATTCCAATGGCGCACAGGGTACAATCGAGGGGAAGGTAATCATGCCTTTCCCCGCTTAGTCTCCCATCGGTGGTTCGCGTGAGTGGTCAGTACAGTCACTTCCGAATGGCAGTGTCGGGTCCTTCCAAGCGCCGCGGCAACACCTCAAACATCTCGTTAACCGCCGTCCTGTTTGCGGAACTGGGCTCCGTTTCAGCACGCGCGTGAAAATGTGTTCACTCCAGTATCCCAGTTGCAGAAGAGACGTCGGATCCAATTTCCGGATTTATACGTGTCGACGGCCTCGGCCGCTGGACACACGTATTTTATGTTTTACTTTTTATTCTTTGATGGAAGTATATTAAGTTTAATAAAGATTGAATTTGTATCCAAATCGGAAAAATGATATTATATAGATACAGACATTATACCTGTATGTTATCTTCTCCACATTATTGTATGTTAGTTAAACTTGGATATGCCAGGATGAGCATGAATTTGGAATGCGGGCTGTGGAATGCGGAGTTAGCATGAGGAGCGTTTATGGTAAAAAGAGAAGAGATCTACAGCTACATCTACATCAATACCCTGCAAGCCACCAAAAAGGTGTGTGGCAGGGGGTGCAGCACCTGGAGGAAAGGGTAGGGAGGTAGGATGGAGGGAGATAGGGTGGAGAAAGGATGAGAGGGCTTACTCCCCGAGGTAAACGTGACTGGGAAGGTTGGGGTAATAGGGAAGAGATTAGTGAAAGGGCGCAAGTTTCCTGGTAAGTCCTAAAAGTAGTCTTATTTTGAGTATGTCCATCCTGATATGAAAACACGTGGCGTGCGTGGACATATGGTACGCATAATTACATAAAAATGCTCATATTGGTTTTCTCGTCTATGTAGCGACCGAGTCAGCCCAATGCTACTCAAATCTTGTGATGTGATGGACTCACGATGGGTCTTTACGTCTCAAAACCAGACTTTTCTCTTTGAGAGAGTCAAATAACTGTAGGAGATGCCGCTGCAGTCATTTTTAACGGACTCATCCGCGTGTGTGCACCGAAATGGAGGACCTCAACAGATGAAAATCCTTCAGTTTTCAAAATCAGACTTATTGGCTTCCTAAATATTATATTATACCATTTTTAAAATTTCGTGAAATTGGGTTTCAAAATACATTCAAATTATTTTGGTTTTAGGAACTAGTCATGCAATATTTTACATCGGAGGACACACTTATACGGTCAATGAATAAAGGAATTATATTTTCAGATATTTGGGTGGTCATCTCGATGTGGCGAAATCTCTTGCCTAGGAAGTTAACACTTTGGTAATGACACACTGTGTTGAAACCATGGCCCTTGTATTAAGGGTGAACAATGATTTTTGTTATTCTTTTATGAAATTGAAAGTTAATTGTCTTAAGAAGTAATAATGGTTCTCTTATTCGGCGAATATATTTTGTCCTTCATGTTATAGGTTCCTATATTTCATCGGGGCATGGGGCGTCTCTTAAACGACCGCAAACTATGCAAGTTACTGTTGATAATAAAAATGGTGCGATGAGAAAGGAATAATTTATTGGCATTTAGAATTGTAAAACGGAAGCTCAAAACGGTTCAAATGTTTTCAAAAGTATAAGTCGTTTCTCCCTTCGCTAATGACAGTAATGGGTGCCAATAAACCTATCAGTTGATACCTTATGGATTTAGGCACCCGCTATCTTTTTTATTTATTTCACAAAATTGACGATTTCGGTCACGTTTTAGACATAGCAGGTGACTTGCGATCTCAGGACCAAAATTTCGAAAGATTTGAAAATTTAAATTATGATATATTAACTAGTACATTAATGTTGGGTGCATTTTGGTAGACCTAAAAGGATTTTTATATTGGATCCATCCAATAAAATAAATCTCAACAATTAATATGGTGACTGAAAAATCAAATAACAAAGTACAATAAGATACTGACTACCTGGAAGAAAACGGGTTGATTATCCAATTTTTATTACCATGAACAATTCTCGCTTTTATTTCATTAATTCTATCAAGAATAGCTCCAAGTAGCAATATTTTTTCCCAGATTTCAAGGATTGTTTTGGGATATTCCCGTTTGCTGGGCATTCAATAGTAATGCAAGGGAAAATTCAAATAATAATCTTACATCAATGGCTTCTAGTGTAATAGCTGGAGGCAGCATTTTATTTTCCCCGTGATTCCAAAGAGGGGTTTGTCAATTTAACTGATATTCTTAACGAACGAATCGAAACTTTAAATATTATTACGATGTTCACTGAGCGTAAGAAAACGAATCTTCAGTTTCAGAAAAAGAAAACATTAAAGAAAAAGAGAGCAAGTCGAGTGCTCCTTAAGGCGTTTGTGTCTCCCATAATTGCTAGCATCAATAACCAAAGGAATCAATCACATCATTCGATGACGCAATCTCCGGCCTCATATGATGTTTTTCCTGTCCCGTTAAAATTGTGAATAAGTGATTTTACATCGCTGCATTATCGGTGAAGAAAGGGCAGCTGTAGAAGTCGTTCGTCTTCACAGATGAAATCTTACGTTTAAAAATCAAATTAATGAAAGAAGGGACCCGTGGTGGAGAGTTGACAGACGTTATTAGAAGTTAACTAAAACTGAAAATCTGGGAACATTTGTTTTGCCTTGTGATCGACGAAGAATGATGTGGTCAGCTAAATATCAAATGCAAAGAAAAGAGTTTGTCTCTAGTTAAAATGTGAGTAGCGGATAACACAAGCTCAGGAAATTAGAAAGCACTACAGGAAACCACATAATGATTTGAGACGTGGTGAGGAAAAAAACATTGTGTTGCCGCCACCTTTTTTGAGCTTTTACGCCCTGCTTCTCCTCGCTAACCTTTCTAATAAATATCCAGATCCCTTTATGTTACTCCATCCCTATTATACTACGTCACAAATACTCATTCACACACCTCCGTTTCTTTTTTCTCGATGATTTAATAGAATGGCTGTCAATGTTGTGAGCTGTGGAGTTGAGAGTAGTACCTTATACGAGCTGGAGTACGAAATTAATTTATTTCATTGGTATCCGTTTGTCGTATAAATTTCGAGCGCCTTCTGTTTGACGTCACACTGTGACCCCTCTCTCCTATGAGTTGAGCCCAATGAGTGTGAAGCAATATACGAGCATTTATTGAATGCCCAAAAGACATCTGAGGAGAAATTATTGATAGGGGAGGTAATGTGGTATCATGGATTAGCCAACGGTTGGCTATGTGGCAATAACAGGCCACTAAAGAACGAATGTCTGGTACAAGAAGGAAATCATCGAAAGAAAGGCGAAAATATTCAAAAAGTGTAGGCAAGAGCGTCAATAACTTGATGAAATATAAGTGGAATATAATATATATATATATATATATATATATATATATATATACACATATATATACATATATATATATACATATATATACATATATATATACATATATATATATACACATATATATATATATATATATATATATATATATATATATATATATATATATATATATATATATATAATGAAATGAAAAATATTTTTATTATATGATTAAAGATAAAAAATATATTTTCCTCCATCCTAAAAATCTTTCACGACAGAAATAACATTTTGAAGGAGACATTTAAGTTAAAAATAAATATAATCACAACTGTTGTAAAGTGGCATACTTTTTCATCGTGTTCACAGGGAAAAATATTTCTTTCCACCCGAAAAAATGTTGATGACCAAATGTATATGATTTTAGTGGTAAATGGCCGACAATTTTAAAAATGCTTATGTTTCATGAAGGAAGAGGTACGTTAATGATAAATATATACCAAAAAAGAAAAAATATGATAAAATATACACTATTAAGATAAAAATATCATCATTAAAACTTTTTTAAACAGGAAACCTAGTTTTCCTGGCATAAGTTAACGCGTTCATACGTTAAAGGTCACTTCATACAATTCAAAGGTCACAGCTTTAAACACTTTCACCAACCTCACTGTATCACCAACAGCGCATCCACTTGATATACGAGTAAAACTAACACTAATAATTCATAAAATCAAGGCAGCATAGTTTGCTTAACCAACTGTTTAAATCAAGTCTAATAAACCAGTGTAATGAAAGGTATTATTAACTGCTAAATGTTGAATGGACTAGCAGTTCCCAGTTGCTGCTCGACAGAAGAGAGCTCATACTTGTAAGCAGCAGAGATCTTTCATTTAGTGATACAGTAATTCCAAGTTCTGACAATTATGCATATCATCAATGCATAAATGGAGGTGGACATTTTTCAGGTTCGCATTACGATGTTTTCATTTTTTTATATTTAAAAAACCACGCAGTGACCCTCTCCCCTTGAGTGCGGGTCTGAGTAGGAGTGAAATTCGCAGAAAACCACAAGTGTTCTAAATATTCTATATTATTAAGAAATAAAATTTTATAATTAAATGTCTACCATTAACTTTTACGAGAAGGTTTTACTACTGAAATATTAAGCATCGTTAATAAAATTTTCGACTTCAATCGAGCTATAAAAATTCTCTGTTTAGTGAGTTGAATTCGACTTAGGACTTAACAATTTATTCATGGTCGTCAAATTAAAAAAATAATAAACCGAATGGCTTCGTTCTTTTTTCCTCTACAAAACCCATATGATAATCGGAGCAGCGTCAACAAACGCTGGTTTGAATATTCTTTGTTCAAACTTCTTCACCATCACCTTCTTGAGAACTTCGACCTCCGAAAATAGTTGTGGTGATAAATTATATCTCACAACTCTCAAAGTTTTCCTTTCCTTTCTTCATTTCGGTCGGCATCTTCAGATAAAATTCCAATAACTTTATTTTTACCTGAGTCTGCCGTGCGGCGGCATTCATGGTCCAAATTATTTTTTTCCTCGTGAACAGTATAGCACTCGCCTACCTTTTTATGATCCTCTTAATACGAGTACTTATTTCGCGGAGGCTTCAAAATCACTTGAAGTAGGAATTTCAACGGGAAGACAGGACGTAAGTAAAATAGATAAATTAAATGCACTATTCTGAGCCTTAAGACTGAAATCCTTAATTTTAATACTTTTTTGATCCTTTTAAGTCATTCTTATATTAATTATAGACCTAAAACATTGATTTTTAACAAATTATTCTATCCGTGGGAAATATTCAATTACACGGTTTACATTTTTTAATAATTCTACTATTTTTGAGACATGAAAAATTTAATGGAAGGAAATCCGCTATTTTATCCTTCCGTGGGAAGAAATGTTAAAATGGCGGAGATAGATAATGAAAATATTCCGAAAATTGATACTGTAAACACTTGTATATAGTCGGTTGAATAGTAGATAATTGCAAATAAGGTGGAATGAGGTACCCTAAATGTGTGAAAATACCACATAAAGTCGGCAGCTTTAATCTAATCGACACTATGTTGAATCAATACAAAACATCCCTTTTCGTTAATATCTCTGGCGCAAAAATAAAGGTCAATTTTCTTGAGATAATATATCGTCCACCAAATCATATCGTATATTTGAAGCAGTTAATGGAGTAAAGTGCGTCTGCAGGGGATATTGTTTTGGTGTGTCTGCTCGCTGGTGAATGGTAGATTAAAAGGGCATAAAAGGACCATAAAGAAGAAGGATTGATTCCGTTCTGACCTTGCAGGGCATATGGGTCTGGAATGGGACCCTGCTATTAAAATAAATAAAACAAAAAAATTGTTGATAGCAAGTAGTGACTTCCTTAGAGCACCAAGGAAGTAAAGAGATATCCTTAAAAGACCATTAATTTTAGTGGAGGATACGGTTATCAGCTACCATATGTATGCCAAAGAATCCTAAAAAAAATAACTTAAATTTGAAATAGAAGATAAGGGTCATTGGGCATCATTGTTGGAGCTACAACGCACACGAGCATGTAAAGTGGAGACGGTCAAATGCAGAGTTCATTCTTGCGAAATTAGGCCGCTGTAATAGGTCTAGTACCCACATGAAACTACACACGCTTAATCGAAAATAATTTTCTCAGTTCAATGGGAAGTTAAGCAAAATTAAGTTGAAAACGTGTTAAAAAGTGTGATATGGATTCTTAAAGGAAGATTACTCGGTAATTACACAGACTTTTCTCTACAGACGGGTAGGATATGAATGAAATGAGTTCAGTGCGTACTATTTCGCGCGCGTAGGAATAGGGATTATACTGAGCAGATGGAAAAAAATAATTGAAACGGTAAGTACTTATTAGTGATTACAGCGAGAGTTTCTAAGTTAAATTAAAAAAAAAAAATACTCAATGAGTAAAGGTAAAAATAAAATTTTAAACATGAAATAACACATTGAATGGAGCATCTAAGAAAAGAAATCCACTTATACGGGTATCAAACGCTCTTTTACAACGATCCAGCTGCCACCGAGGCGGACAAGTTATGATATATCATTGGAGTGTGAGCCAGAACGGTCGAAAACAGAAACTATCACTCCAGATCACTGCTTTACGGTTTAGAATCTAACATGATAGCAAGACAGCAGATTATTTTGATGAGCAATGACATGTACGGAGACTCACCATTACAATTGTGCCATAATTAGTATGATATGTTATTGTTGTAAATTACAACAGCACGATTACATGTATTTGTAAAACGAAATGCAACATGAACAAGCTTGCAGAATATACTATATTGAATAACAAGGGGAATCTCAACAGTTTCAGCCTCAACTTTGTGGAAGTTCATTTTAATAAATGAAAAAGAAAAACTTTGTTCCAATCCACCACTTTGGTGGATTGGAACTTTGGTGGATTGGAAAAGTGGTGGATTGGAACAAAGTTTTTCTTTTTCATTTATTAACAAGGGGAATGCTAGGCGTACGCACAGGTTCGTAAGTTAGTAATTGTGAAGTAAGGCCATCGTGTAATGTAATACCGATGCTTATGATAATTGTAGAAAAACGTAGAATTTCCTGTATAAACCATATTTAAAGCGTACATTTGGCAGTTAGGTGATATTTTCATTTTATCGGGAGCTTTACTCGTACTTTGAAGCAAAGGAAAAGGGAGGTGTAAAACGCCTGGGTCCTTGGCAGTGTCGGTCGGGTACATAGTATGCAAGAATACCACAGTTGGCAACTGTTGACTCCGAAGGAATTGAAAACAAAATCTCTGGTAGGTACTCAAATTCCTCACTATTGCTGTGGAGGGATACAATGGTTGTGGCTGTTGATATCGAGTACGGACGGGCACAGGTGAAATACGTAGTATAAAAAACGGGAAGCCAATTACGTAGGTCCGAGTTTCACTATTCGGCGGTGTGGGATTCAGGAGACTCTCTTCCATCATGCTTCACTCGGCCGTGCAGTCCTTTTTATTACCACCACTAAGTACGGTCGTGGGAGAATAAATTCGGCTCTTCCCCGCAAAAATGCAGCTCGGGAGAGAACACGCGATGAGATGTTGCTTTCGGAGCTAAAAAGAGTTACGTGACAGCCTAGCGAGCTGAATGACGCGTCCCTTGAGGTCTCGCGTTCCGGTCGTTGGCGATTGACTCTCCGTCCCCCCTCCCTCTCCTTCCCCCTTCCCCGAAGGTGGGCATCGTCTGCACCCCCCGCATTCGGGGTAGGGGGCGAGGCGTGGGTGGAGGAGCCTCCTCCTCGCGGGGGCAGGAGGTGGGGCGGGTTAGAGAGGATGCGAGGGTATAAAAGATCGGCGGGCTCGTTTGGTGCGAGAGCCGCTCGCCTTTCGCTCCGCGCACGTCGGCGACAATTGAGAGTCGGGGGCGTGTTGTTTACGGCCGTGGGTGACTTCGGGCCGCCCGTCCGTCCTTCTCCGTCTTCCAATCGGGAAGGAGGAGGATTCGTTCGAGTGATTTGAGACTTAAAGGCGATCGTGGCACCCACGCGCGTTCCCTTTGAAACTCAAGCGATCGGCGATGAGTCTCTTTTATTCTGCGCCATCTGCACTTCACGGAGAGTGCCTGGGATGAGGGATTGGTTCTATAATCTGGTTGGCCAGCTTTCCGAGGAGGGAAGGAAGTGTTGTAGACTTAGACGTAGGATAAATGCTATCCAAAAGGTTGAATAATATAGTTGAGTAGTGTACCCAACCTTTGAAGGGGCGTGGATTACTCCTTCATTTTACGTAGATTTTTATGTAATGAGTGAGTGGTACTTTGTTAAGAAATTGAATGAGAATTTACTTTTTGTAAATTGTTTCATTTTCATTGTTGTCAATTGAAATACCTTTCTAAATTTCCACTATTATTTTGTTTAATCGATTATGGTTTCGAGACCATGTGCTATTATCAAAGGCAAACGCTTGCGAATCCATGATTATTAAAATACATTAATTACAGATTAAATCTCTTGCATTAACTGGTAGGACGTCTCTTTAGCATTGTTGTTGAAAATATATTATAATCCCCATCGTACCACGGTAGGTGAGATCATGTCCTAAAAATTAGAAAGATCAAGTGTATAACAGATAGCTTTAATATGCCATTTTTTCCACGAAGGATAAGAGATCAGAATAACATTGTCCGACTGCGGTAGGGTCATATTTGGGTCAAAATTAGTCGGGTTCACCCCTGCCACACACCCTAGTGGTAGCTAACAGGGCACTAAAATAAAAAATAAAAAAATAAAAGAAGTATGCAAATTAACCAAGTGATTTTAATTTACCATAATGAAGGGCTACTTCAGTTTGGAACGGTTTTTGAAAACTGCTACACGCAATTGGGAATCCTAAAGTACTTCTGAGCATCTTGGATATCCATCACTTAATCTCTTCTGCGGCATTCTCTTACGCGACATGATTGTCTTTTGCGGTTGTTCATACTTTCGGTCCAAAATGATTTTACTCCCTCTTTAGCTAGCGCTCAACTTTCCATCACCGCCTTCAACACAGCGCTCCTTATCATTTGTCCTTCACCCCATGTACGAATCAATCTACCATCTTAGAATATCCCCCAGCGGAATCCTCTCTTCTCATATCAAATCTCGCTCTGCCTCATTTGTCCTTTTCTTCATCCGCCGTAGTTACTCCTTCCTTCGTCCGGAAGTTGTCAATTTCGAAGGAGGGTGAGAATGGGATTAGAAGCCTAATTAGAACCTATATCCACATGTAAATCCGTCGGTTTAAGCATTCGGTAATCCATTATCATATCTTTAGACCTTTCTAGAAGTGTACCATACTTATTATAGTGATATTCCGTCGTCGATAAGAAACGGAGTTAGCTATATAAGGGTTAAATTTAAAAATATCTCACCTTACCCTACTTAAACATTTTGTCATATATGTGTACACTTTTTGGAATTCCATTTGTACGTATGACTTGATGGTATGTATTAATCCAGTCTAGAAGACCTAAAATGATGAAGCGTTTGAAAATTTCTTTCTCTTTCCGTTATTTTAGGCTGGCGTTCTACCTTCAAGTCAGATTCAAGCCCACAATAATGATGTGCCGATGACGGACCACGCTTAATTATCATACGCAAATGAAGCCATTAAACTAGAACTCAAAGGAAAAAGATAACTTTTTGTACGTGGTAACAGTATAATAATTGATATTGATACGAGATAAATGTACATATAACTCGTATAAATGATATAACCTGATATAGCTATACATATATTTGAAGTAACCGAAACTGCCCAATTTTGTGAATAATTTTTCGTTTTATTTTGAAGCATCTTCTTTAAATGCAATCTGCTCCGCAGTTAATGGATTCCAGATTCATAAGGTTATGTGGTCTGGAATTGGGTTACATTTTCTTCTGTGTGGCTTTAAATAACATATAAAAATGCCATGATGAATTGAAATGGTTTCTTCCATCTCACATCACTCTCTCTTCATATTTAACCGTGGTGTTTCGGTTTCGCTACTGCTCTCTCAAAAGCCATGAGGATCGCAAGCGAACACATGGTCCTTAGCTTCAGCCCGAGTATCAGGCCTAGAGAGAAGATTTTGATGGTGTGGTGGGGGCCGCAGGGAAACTCTTTCGGCGCTCTTGTGTTCCTTTCATGGGTCCAGTGATTCACAGCTTCATCTAAAGTCCGACTACGGTGCACTGAACCCTTAATAACTGTGCTCACTGATACCCTAATAGAAACCGGGAGGGGAAAAAAATTCTTCCCACGTGGGAGAATAGAAACTGGACTCCCAGTTTGGCATTCCAGCTGTATTGATTGCGCTATTATTTAGATGTCTTGTGCGTTATTTCTAGATTCCGCACTGGTAATGACAATTACAGTCTATCCTTGTGCTTTTTTTTCTGACTGGTCAAATGGATTGATCAAACTTTACTCATATCGGAAATCCCATCTCGCTCTCAACATTACTTTCGCTTTGTAAAATACCTTATATTCGTTAATTTTATTTTCCTGGGAAATGCATTTAATATGAAGTCAGTGAAATATAATCATAACTGCTAACATAGTCTTTTCAAGATTTTTGCAGCCATTTTTTGGGGAACTGTTGACCTTCCATCAAGTTGTACCTACCTGTTCTTTGAGGAAAATATTTCGTCACATTTCGCTTTTTCGCTCTCACAAACACTTCTTTTTCACGATTGTTTTATTCACGTAACTCCTCACTTGGAGAATTCAGACCCCCTTCATTCGTGCACTCGTCCTTTCGTGATTTTATGCCGTAATCTTTTCAACCCCATTTGCTCCTCTGTAGTGGTTTTTTCTTTCCATCCATGCAGTCTTTCATCCGACAAAAACGTTTTTTGACCACTTTATAAAATTGCTATTTCTCATAAATGAAAATATTTCGACCGTACGATTTAATCTAAACTGCTGTTGTAATAATCAGATAAATTGCGGAATGGAGCATCACAAAACAAAATAGGTATAAGCGTGTGTTTGAATGATGACAGGTTTTCGGGTCGTCATCTTGGTGCCGAGGAAATTGGATGGTTGCACTACATAACATATTGTGCTGCATCTGAGTTTTTCCAGACGTGGCAATAGGAGGTACTTCCAATCACCTCGTTTAGGGATTTATGGGATGCCAAGTTTTGCTCCAATTTTGTTAGCCTGCTGTAAAACAATTTTCGCGTGTATACGTACATGAGATTAACAACCGATATCCATTGGCATTCAGTAACAACAAAAGGTACAAGATGAAAGGTCAGATCGGTAACTGAGCGCAGCCACGCGTGCCAAGTTTAGCAGTACAGGCCGTGTTCAATTTCTAGAATCCCTACGCATGAAAGATTCCTCTCGGTTCGCTGTTGGCACGATAATCACTAAGACAAGTAGGGTGTAGCGCAACATTTCCCGCAAAATGCATTGCGTCTATATAGGTAGTACTCAAGTTCCTAGAAGGAGAGTGTGTGCGCATTTTATCATCGCTGTTGATGAAATATAATGCTTAGCACCAATACATCTCGATAACCCGTGGGTTGCCATGATGCTTGCGATAACTTTCCGCTTCTTTCGATGTGAAGTTTATGCACACGGAAACTGGCATCCCATTTGGTTTGCTGAGGCTGAAATTAATTAATCATCTGCTCGCCCGCAGCGCAATCCTTTCAGCTTATGTTGACTAGTTATCCGCCTTATCTTCTTCGTTTGTGAGAGCTTAGTGAAGATAGGAGCCATGCACATCTGAACTGAAGAGATGCGAGAAACCTGTGGCGCTCGGAATCATGATTTTTACCCAATGAAATCAGGATTATCGCAAGCATCTTCACCTCCAGCTTCAGAATACCCTGAATGCTTCAACTGAGGAATTTAGAGCCTTCGTTATTACGGGAAGATAATGAAAGTTTATATCCGTGCAGAAGAAACGTAAGAGAGAAAGATAGTTTCAAATTAGATGTAATGGGCGAGTACATTCCAGCACACTAAGGAACGAGCTATGTAGTAGCATGTATAAATAATTATCTAAATTAATTAATAATTTAAATGAATTTTCCATAAATATATTTATCTATTCATCAGAATCAATTCCCCGACTTTTTTTAAGGAAACAATCATGTCTCTAATCATCAGGTTTCTCAATTATTTTCTCACCGACAAGCCTGCGACAAAGTTCAATAAAATAATTAGGAATTGCGGTACGTGGATTATGCATCTAAAACAAATACTCTTAATATCGATACCCAGCGAATATTGGCTTTATATTGGCTTAAAGTTATCTCTTAAGCACTCCCAATATAACCAGTGCGTTCGACAACACTCACAAAACAGTCCATCTGTTGGATTCAATGTTGACACTCATGTAATTCAATTCAATTCAATTCAATTTATTTCTTCACCATAAGCATAGAATTATGCATGGCTTTGTCAATACATGTTTTACACTTCATATCAATAAAAGAATGGGGACCATTTAGTGTTTTAATTCACACAATTTTCATGCATGGCTCGAATCAAACTTCAATGATACCCTTTTCGGAGTTAATACTTCTTTCGTACCCATTTTTCTGACTTGATATGCTATCGTTTATCGAAATACAAGCACTGAAGATTTATATAACTTGACTTGAGACTTTCTTCTATTAATATTTAGACTAATACAGGGGTGGATTCAAGGGTCAGGACCATTCAAAATAAATATTATTTGCCCGTCACTAATTTTCAGTATATGTTGTCCCCAAAGCATAAACCTTTCTAATGTGGTCTCTAAATTTCAAATTAATGGATTTTCAAACTTATTTTTAGGATAAAAAAGTACAAAGTTATTTTTTCTAATAGGGAACACAGTTGCCTTACGCTCAAGGTTTTATGAATCTGCTGTTTTTTTTAAATGTGCTGCAAGATTTCATCTATCTCATATTTTATTTCCACCTACATCAACCTCTACGAAGATTCGCAGGACGTCTAGGATGGGGTGTTTGGACAAGAGCCGTCGTTTATACAACAGTAGGAAGTCATACATTTTTGCTTCACAACGTGATCGTAAAATGAAGAGGCACATGACATGAACGCCCTTCTGTAAAAATTGTCGGGGTTCTTGAACTCTGTTTTATTGTATTCGCGGGCCGGGCGAGCATTTAAATCCTCCCGGGTGATATTCCATTTTCGTCCTTAGCCAAACATGTTCACCACGCTAAATTTTGCAACGCATCACCGCCTATGAATGGAGCACCGCCCCATTGTGACTAACCCCAGTACTCGTTGCCCCAAGTTGGGATCTAGCATTCGGCATAGGCCTCTGGTTTATGAATGGGAGTCTTAATGCATGGAGGAAAGTCATGGAGCATGGAGAGTTGGAGAAGAATATTTGGGTCGAAAGGGTGTTGGAATGCAGCTAATCTGTATACATGCTGCTGACTGCGGTTTATACGTAAATATTAAATTAAAAAAACAAAAATAAACAATTCTTTAACGCGAGAGGACTAAGAAGATGATAGCTATCGACGCTCATATTATAGGCGAAGTTTATTGACTAAAATATTGTTATTTCAGGTTCTTATAGTTTTAGATATTTATCCTTTGCAAATTTCTTATCGTAACTGATACGTTTTTAATATTTTACAGAATAATAATTGAGGTGTTGTCAAATTTATTTGCACTTCCTACTATCTTATTGGTTTTCCCCACTCTCCTTGGGGACATCACAATAATGGGCGTAGTGTATATGTAAGGTCTGAAGAATGAGATGGTTTTCCGGGCGCGGTTACTGACTATTTTGATATTTTCCAATGAAATGTTTTTAAGACAATTTTCTCTTTTCTTCGGGCTAACAAACTTCGGGAGGAATAAAGATATATTTTTTCATAGAAATGTTGTCTACTTGAGCTATTTTTCCCTTTTTCTTCAAAGAAATATAGTATTACTGGAAAAAGTTAAGTGTTGCAATGGCTGAAAGGACTTATTCTGATTATTATATCTGATTTTATTATTTCTGACTAAATTTATGTACGATATTACTGAAAGCCCTGGGTATTTAAAAGTTTGTTGGTGAGCTCCATATTTCAAAATCAGTAAGAAATGTGCCTAGTTGTTCTGCACCAAACTTTTTCACTCAGGCTTGAAATAAATATCTTAGTTGAATCTTGCACTCAGGCTTCAATTTTTACGAATTGTATTAATTTCGAGGGCATAATTACTCGACTAATTACATTTATTTTGTATTCTCAAAAAAAACATGGAAAGTGCATAAAAGTAACTAGAAATGTTGTTTTGATTAAATACTAAATCAATTTTTAAGCTTTAATTATAATAACTATTATTAATGTAAATATATTTAAAACATTTTATAGACCCACCCACAAATAAATAATTATTAATTGAAGAAATACGAGGAAATTCCTTCATTGATAATTACAGGTGCAATTTATGTAGCACCAATAATATTCATCAATAATATGTTCTTCTGGTGATCTTTGGTTAAAGAAGGGAAGGGATGTGATGAGAAAGTAGTGCTGGTGTAGAATGTCTACGGACTCGTGGCTCCAAAGAATTCTTTGAAAGTTTTGTTGGTTGTGATTGGCATAGTACCGACAAATCTGTTATTGTCGCGTGAACTAGAGAAGTGGACTTATTTGGAATTCTTTGGTATCTTATATTTCACTCTAATTTATACTTGATATTCCGTTTCCCTGTGACTAGATTCTAGTACTGAGACGTCTCGTTTGGTCTGAACGACCGTAACTCCGTACTTTCTTTTTTCGAGCCTCCTCTCACGAAATCCCATTCGATTCTTGAAAAAGCAAATCATATTAACTATTTTCAGAGAAATTTTGGCTCAAGTACGTGTATTTTGCGCAATTTGCGAGCAGAGCATCAAGTTGCCATAGAGGAAAACAAAACACGTTTATGCAGCGAAAAAATGTTTGATTTACCAAATATTTTTGTATTATCGTACTTGGCAGCAATAAGAATGTTATTCGGGATAGTTTACGTTTTCTTTCAGGAGTGTATTTTAAATCATGCAAAATTATACGTGATATATTCTGTGCTTTGTGCCAAAAATTATACGTAATATTCCGTGCAAAATTATACGTGATATGTGCCAATATTTTGCCCTCTGCTCTTCATTTCTTAAGCATTTAAATTTGATACCGATGAGATTACTGATGCTTTCATTCGTATAGGTTTGTTGCCCAGGCTGAAGGTAAGCGAGGAAGTCCTGCTTTTGGTCTCTCGAAATAGGAAAAACGTATCCGGCTTCTCCGTCAACATCCTTACCTCTTGACACTGAACTTCCCCGACACATTACTCAATCTCCAGGCCGAATGGCTTCTCCTTCAGCATATCCTCGCCCTTCAAAAAAATAAAGAAGGCGTCACAGCGCACGCTTAGAGTACTGCTCGGTCTCTGCCGCGACGAGTGGGTCCCCTTCCTCCTCCTCCCCCCCACCACCCCGCTCCCCCAACCGAGCAGTTGTTAGGCCATCGTCCAATCCGTCCGCAGACGTCGTCCCAATTTGGCACGGCATTCCCATTCATTAGCGGGCCCATGTGATCGCGGGGGCCCGCGTAAAACCCACCCCTCCCCCATTCTTCCACCCCCTCCTCCCCCTTCCTCAACCCCCCACTGCCATCCCAAAGTTGCATGCGACTCCCTTCCTCCGTCCCTCAGCATCGCTCCTACCTCCCTCCCCCTTGGTAGCCATTCAAATTAATAATGAAAGCAAAACACGTCTGTTCCGCGGAATGGAATGGGACTGTGCGAGGGTCGTGGCAGGGTTTGTAAGCGCTGTTGGGGCGGGCAAGGCGGGGAGAGGAGGCGGAGGGGATGGGATGTGGGGTAAGCGAGCGGTCATCCGGCCGTCAATGCCATGTCCAGCGCCCAAGCATTAAAAAAATGGCAGTCGGGGTAGCAAGTAGGGATGCAGTAGGAGAGGGAAATGGAAGGAAGTGTAGTGGTAGGAGATTGAGGCACCGATTATGCCATTCACGACCAGAGGAAGGGTCGCCGCCTTAAAGCTTCCTTGAAAGCACTCAAAAAACCTCTTGAAACCCTCAATTTGAGGCGGGTTTGATTTTTTTCTGGTCGTGGGCGGAGACTAGGGGTTAGATTTACAGTCATATGCAACGATGAACTTAATGCTGTTACCAGGTTGTTGGAAGGCCTTAATAAGGTGGGAATCACTCGCAGGCAGAAGTTGAAAATTCGAACGAAATTACGTGGTTATTTTGATACTGGTCTTCTTTCAGAGGGTGGGCGCAGTAACCTTATCATGGCTATATAGGTTGACTCGTAAAGACAACATCAGAATGATTTACGGCAAAACCATCGGGGTTTATAAACCCTAATTTCCACGTGTTATAACGATCCAGAAAAGTTATGATCAAAGTTATCGAGAGAATAATTTGTTGACTGATTAGCTTGTAGCCATTTTTGTGCATTACTTTTTTGCGCCATACCAATAGCAACAGCTCATATAGTATGCGTGGGTTACTATTTAAAAATAAAATAACATAAGGCAGGTAAATCACGTTGTGATCATAATTATTTTCATCGATTGAAAAAGTATGCATATAACTTCTATATCAGTTCCTGACCTTTATCTAATATGTAATTTTCATAGCGGAGCCCTATTGGGGAATCTCCTCTTTCCAAATACCCTGGAGGTGAATTTCAAGTCACTATGTTAATGTCAATGTTAGTGTAAGGTCCGTATTAGCTCTCTAGTTCTTTATCTTTACCCGCAAAAGGTTAATCGTTTAAACCACACGATCTCCGCCGTGTTGCAGGCGTCCAGTTTAAAAAGTACTCATTCCGAGTCAGTGGTAGAAATCTATTTTGTTATCTGGGCAGGGTTTCAGTAAACGTGTAATTAAAATGAATGTCGGTGAACTATTCTGCTTTTTGCCGAAAACTATCAGAAAATCGAGTCCAATCCAATTATAACTAATTGCATTCGCATTGATAACTTCCGCAACTTTTCGTGCAATACAAAACGAACGCCGTGGCCTGATATCTGTCGACGTCCACCAATGAAGGTTGTTCAACTCATTGGCAAGGTTACTCAGGCGTTCCAGAAATATGAAAACCGACTATCCGCAAAGACTCACGGATAAGTGATCTTGGATTTATTCATTGCGCTACACATATATGTAATATATTTTTATGATTTTTTCCTCAGGGAAAGCGTGTAACGATTGAATTTTCGGCATCTATCCATATGGAATTCAATTTTTAATAATATCTCCTCGCCCCATAGTGGTGTCAGAAAGTTTTTAATCTTGGGTGTGCTATGCATGCTGATTAGTTAAACAATAGCATCATGGTCGTTATTGGTGTAATAGCAAGTTCTGTCTTGAACTCTAAAACAATAAGCACTTGGTTGCCATACGGGCCGGTTACGGTCAGTACGGGTAGATCTGTGGGTAGAGATGTTGACCAAAGACTTCAATGTCCAAATTCGGATGTAGCTTTACCATAATCCTCAAAACTTTTCATATGTGATCGGAAAATAAAGTCTAGAATAAACTTCTGACATGCAAAAGGTGATGCAGTACATTGGAATCCTCGATTAGAGATAATCGAGGGGAGGACGTTTTTATGAAGAGACTGAGATTATCACTGGTGTGTATTTACACCCTGCCACGTACCCTAGTGGTAGCTTGCATTGTACTAAACTATCAAATATCTCACAGTGCTTTGACTCATTCTTACACCTTGATTCATGAGAAGGAGTCACCATTTCCCTCGTCTATTTACGTGGCACCTGACGAACTACGGTAAATATCAAAGGCTACGTTTTTATTAGTTCAGAATTTCTTCAGAAACCGAATCTTTTATCGAAGTGAGGATGATATGTCTTACTTTGAGGCATGAATCTAAATTGAAGTTATGGGCATTTTTCTGTTCTTGAAGGTCCATCTAGCATTTAATATCACGCTGGGATATGAGGCCCAATGGCCGTGCGTACAATATTATGCAGCTCTGGTTCGGGCGTTGGATTGTACTTGGAACGTAATCGCTTCCAGGGTACATATACAGTCATGTCCATGTATATATATATATATTTTTTAAACCATAGAGACACAAAGAAAGGACACTCACTCTCGGCTCGGCCGTCGTCTTCTGAAGACGACGGCCGAGATGTCGAAACGTCAAAAACACACATTGTGAGTCTCCTTTCTTTGTGTCTCTATGGTTTAAAAATCTACATCTATGTTTTTATATATTTGTGCGTCGCCGAAGAGCGTTCCATTTCGAATATATATATATATATATATATATATATATATATAAACTATATATATATATATTTTTTTTTCTATATATATATAAACTATATATATATATTTTTTCTATATATATATATATATATATATATATATATATATATATATATATATTTACTTCTATATTTTCAGATGAAGACGGATTGTTTCCGTCGAAATATCAAGAAATAACGTGTGAGTGTTCTTTTTTTGTGTTTCTATGTTGTGTGTTACTGTGTATTGTACTTTTCGGCACTTCCGTGTTACGTCTACGAAAGTATATATATATATACATATATAACTATATATATATATATATATATATATATATATATAAATATATATATATATATATATATATTTGTGTGTGTAAGTTATGCATATACACACACTTGTGAAATGTGGAAGATGGGAGAAACCGAGGAAAGGCGTTTAGAATTGATGGAAATCAAGTATTGTGAAAGAATAATGGGAATAAAATGGGTATAAGGAGTAAAAAAATAAATTTCTGGGGAGAACGAGTAGTCTTTTAGCCGTTGAATTGCGTTAAGTGGAGGTGTTATAATGTTTTCAATGGCATAATAAAATACTGAGTATCTCTTTAACTTTAATTTCAGTAGCATTTTGTTGCACTCGGAAGAAGCCTTTCAAATTCCTATTCTTTCAACGAGAACTTGAAGTGTATTTTAAAGACACTGTGCCGCTTTCAAAGAGCGTGGACGATTTTTTACAGTGAACATAGCCGTAACATTGTGTTCATCCGGAGGCTACAGGATTCACTCCTTTGTCGAGTCTCGGCTTCCCCCTTTTGTACACCTGACAATTAATTTCCCAATTATTGCAAGGAACATGTGGCTAAAAACACTAAAGGGTACATGCACACTGATATATTCGTGCAAATGTGAGTAAGGTGCCTCTCTTAGCATTTAATGCTCCACATCGTTGAACATGATACGAGATGTTGTTTGAGTTGGCTTTCAAATGGATTGTTCTCAGACCTCAGGGGGATTCAACTCTATTACTTATGAGGAGTTGGGTGTTTAAATTAATGCCATATAATTGTGAGTTTTTAAGCCACAGCCCCCCAAAGGACACCCAACACATTGGGATGGAGGATATGTGACACTAGTAAAATTTTATTCGGCCCAAGAAAGATCAGGAGGAAACTCTTTTAAGACTTCCGGTACGTTCATATATTTAATAAAACTCCTTCCGGGCCTCTGTAAAGTAAGCCCTGTCACAAATCAAATCTTCAATTAACACTTCCCTTGAAACAACAACTGCTGTACTGTTAATTCTCGCGGCATGATGCAAGTCTAATTATTTAATTCGCTAGTGTGCATGGTTAGGCTTGGGGAAGAAGCGAGGCCAAAAGTTGAACACTCCTGCGACCGACCGTCACGATCCGGGCGCATATAATGCTGTGATATACCCTCTGTTTCGGATACAGTTCTATTTTTCTGTAAATTTGACATATTCTCTTGTCAAATTCACTTTGTGCGAACGAAAATGAACGAGCAAAGCCAATATGCCTTGGTGTACTTGGAATTCCGTCTGTAGTGGTGTTGGCATGTGCATAAAAAATACGCACACGATGGAAACGGCGAAAAGCTTTAAATGATTTTGTAAGCGTTAACTTTTACACTCCAGATAATGAAATACTACAGCAATGATTTACAAGTATTTAAAATTTTTAAGTGCCATTAAATTTCGAGGTTAAGTGACTTAGGCCATCTAATAAATCATCGAAAGGTTTGAAATTCTTATTTTTTAGCGTTTGAAGTAGGAAGCGTAATTTTCTGCAAGATCGCCGTCTGTTCACTCGAGTCTCGAAGAAGAAGCGCTTTACTAATACGTTATCGTATTTGTCTCCTTCAACACGCAACTTCCACCGTTCGTATTTCGTTATAATAGTTTTAAGCACCATCAGACTCCTGATGGTGCTGAAATTGACGTGCTTCATCAAATTTCAAATGTCAATTATAGTAGTTCATCCGATAGCTCGACAAATAATTTGCAATAACTATCAAGCAGCAAAAATTCTAATAAAAATCTCTTCCTCCGGGATTAACTTAGAAGAAAGACAGTGGTGCGTATAGTTGTTCAATAGTTTGAATACTCGATTCTCATTTCAGATAATTAATTTCAAATTCCGTTATCCCCTTTCATTCTTTGCCTGTGAATGATAACGGTGTTCATTTTGCTCATTTCGTTTCGTTATTTGTTTTCATCCCCTCCTTTTTAATATGCCTTTAAAATTTTGCATAGGGTAAAATTAATACTTTTTCATGACTAAGTTTGCCACTAACATGTTTATACGTGTATGTGTGCCCCTCAATGCACGTCTTTTTTTGGGAATAGTTGAATCGAACAATTGAATGTTTTTTCCCTTATCCTCACCCCTTTAACACCGTCCCTCTCCCTTATCCATTGCTATTTCCACCTGGTGTTTACACCGCCTGCCACGTACGTTTTTGGTGGATCGTGGAGTATTTAGGTGGTAGCAGGTAGCCCCACGCAGTCAATCGAGAAAAGGATGTAACGCATGGTCAATTACACTGGCGCGAGCCAAGAAAAGATGTGATAATCGTTTACAGGTCAATGAAAGTTATTAAACTGATAGAAGTTCACTCGCGAGTCCTCAATACAATCACTATATCATGCAATAATTTCAGAGTGTAAAAATAATTCGCCTTGAACGGGATTCGAACCCGGATCCCTCGATGTCCGGCCGAAAGCTTTAGCCGGTTAAGCTATCGAAGCGTCCTCTTATGTACACTCCGGAATTTTTTGAATCCCGGTCAAGGCTAATGTTTTGTACACTCTGTAATTATTGCATTGTAATCCATATTAGCGGATTACTCCGTCAAAAAGTTACCGTCACGGCATCTCCCGCAGTTTATTGTAATTTTACTCACTATATTGTTTCCAGCATTGATTCCCGCGACAGTATTTATTTTACATACGAAACAACCAAATTCCATTTATCCGAACCAACTAGCCCGTCGATCCAAAAGAATTTCGTTCTGTTGTCATAAGGAATGGATTGTATTTTTTGCAACACACTTAGATATTGCGGTAGGAAGGAAGTCACTATGGCGCCATATCGTTCTCGTGTTTGGTCGAGCCTCGACCCGCTCTGCGAACCTAATGTGGTGGTTGCTCATGACGACGAAATGCGTGGGTTATGGTGATCCTTTTACAAATATAAAAATAACGCTTTAGCAGGCAGTATCGGCCGCTTGTTGATAGTTCAGTAATTCAAAATAAAAGATATCTGCAAATATATCAAACATATATCCTCATGTTTGCGTAAAATATCTTATTTCCCCTTTGATTCGTAGTCATATGCCACGATTAACCTTTCCGCGCAAACCTTCCTGACTCACGCGTTCATTCTGTTTGAAAAATAAACGATGTATTCTTTAAATATTTGTAATCAACATCGCTTCTATCCGCAATGCGTAAATATCTTTCTGATTCATTATTTTACCATTGTATTCATTTGATAATGTTAATCAGTATTGATTCAATTTTTAATGGGAGTTCAATGTCAAAATCAATGCAAAGCGGAGAAAACAGCGCAGATTTCCTGAATTGGCATTTGGGCAAGTGGAACGCGGGGTTAATATACTCACCACAGGGGGAGGTTTCCCCTCCCACAGTTTTCAAGTGATTACAGTTCAGTCGGACAAATGATGCAGTCAACTGACATTTTCGCAGCTTTCGCGTCTACTACTCCAGCTCCGCTTATCTTTCTTTTATGCTCCATATAACAAAAGAGTAACGACATAAAGCGATATGACGTCCAAGCTTTTCTTGAACAATATCCTGTCCACATAACGGTGTTCAAAGCCTTAAACTGTAAAACTCTTTAGGTTGCATTCTATCTGCTCAGCTTAAAGAAAACGTTTTGATCTTTCGGCGCGCCTCCTCATTGTACTCCTTACTGCTTTCCCGCCATATTCCATTATTATTTCTGCACCTCATTGGTAGTATATACATTCGGTGAATATCTTTAAATAATTTTATGACATCAGCTTTGCTGTTTTCTAAAGGAGGGTATACTCAGAAACCGTTCGTGTAACCTTTCAGCATTGATAACCTTTACTTGAGATTTTTATGGCCATGGCGAAATTGCGAATCCGTTTAGTCGTATCACCACTGAGCACACGCACAAATACTTCAGAAATCTCTATTCAGCTACAGGTAACTCTCGTCATTTTCATAGCTTCAGGCTGCATATTCTTGGCAACTATTTTCATAATGACAGGATATGATGGGGTTAGTTGTTTTTTTTGGTGAGATTGATTATATGTTAGTAATAACTACTATCTTCAACGTTATATGAATACTAATACGCCGAATTGTTTATTCTTTCCTTAAAATACTCATTTTCGTGGTAATTCCTGGCATTACTTCTCAGCATCTACGATTATTAGGTCTCCCATTTATCCGACTAACAAATTACCTTCTTTGCCTTCTCCCGGAAGTGGTATTTCTGCCTTGTCTGATATATTTCAGTTTTCATTTTTTGTAAGTTATACTGCGAGTTCCACCGTTCTATTTTCATATTTTACTATGAATTCTGAGAATTTCTCTACCACTAATGCCGTTTCATCTATTGAGTGAGTCATTTTCCTCAAAACTTTAGCTTGTACTTCATTGTACGTATTGCACTACACTAATTTACGCTTATCTTTGAGTAAAAGCATGCGTCTCTCATCTTTTGCGAATTTCAGAATTTTTCGTAGAATGTATTTGTATGCTGATCGAATGTTTTGCTTCCAATGGTATTTTCCTTGAAATAATTTTGAGAAGCCGCCGTTCATTAAGCACTCTTGCGCCAAAAACCCTGGACGGTCAAAATTCTTCACTTCAATTTCTGCCAATCGTGTTTTTTAATGCCGTCCTCCAATATGCTTAATTTTCGTCGTTTACGAGTACTTAACTAATGAGTTATTTCCATTAGGATTTAATTCAACAGACTAAATGCTCAATTACTCTAGTTAATGATCTATGGCGTATTTTGTACCCTTTAATTTTCAAAAGGAAGAGAGAGGTTTGGCATTACACACAATGCATTAATTCGAACTTCGTATGTGCCTTCAAAGTCGATAATTGTAAATAAAGCTTTTTCAATGGAATGTACCAGATCTCTTTCTATGCTAACTAAGTCGAAACTTTAAGTTTTTAAACTCATATAACCTTTTCACGAAAGAATTCGTTGAATATGTTTGGTTAGCTAATTTAACTTGACCCCTATATTCATTGCTGAGTCGCTTAATCTTTTATGCCGTGTGATTGACCGTCATATTCGGAAAATTAGGATGGGTGTGTGTATTTATCAGAAAATGGAGGTACATACTGAGCGGTAGGAATGGACAAAGCTTTTCTATTAGTTTGCTGGATAAATCTTTCGCGGAGACTACTTTGATTTGCCCTATGGTAGTCACCCTGCTTTAATTTTAATATTGAAAAGACGAACTCTGAATCATAATATGGTATTCAAGGACTTTTCCCCGCATTATTCAGCCAATTGTTACACGCGCTACGACGAAACATGGTGAATTTCGAATGCCCTTCTCGAATATTCACGTTCGAAAGTGCATAATTAATGGATGGGCACGTGCTACTGCTCTCGCAGACGAGTGAAGCACACAGAATCAAGTTGCACTCGCGGAAAAATTCGATTCCAAGAGCTTTAATTTCAGAAAATAATACGTGCGATCCATTTCACTTCAAAGCACTAATAGGATACACTTTCCGGTCTCGGAGAGTGGCTTGGTTTTCTCGCGAAATTCTCTGGGTAGCGCCTTTGTATAGGACTCCACACCGTCGCTCTTTTCGATTATATTTAACGTATCTCGAAGCCTTTCTTTTGTACTATCAATGGCGAGTAAATTAGAAATGTATGCAGCCCGTGACTTTCCCGGGTCACAGTAATCTAAAACTGAGCGAATGGTAGCTAATTGGACTTCGTTATAACAGCACGAATCTTAAGTGAGTTAATCGAAAATCTCACGCGAATATAGGTTCTTTTCAAAACAGGAACAACTTTGAATTTGCTGAAATTAAGAGCAGCCTGAGGAGGAATCATGAATTCTGATAACTTACGTGCCAAAACAGCTTGATTATCAGGGCGATAAATGGAATAAGAAACTGTTATGAAGGTGCATTCATTATTAGAATGAGATTGCAACCGAAGGCGGGCACATGGGTATCGCACATCAAACACGGGTGTTGGCTACACAAGATTACGTAGATTATGTTCTCTTTCAGAAAAATATGCACTTCATCCTCTCCATGAATTCCGTCATGAATTCCTCATGAAATTACGCACTGATACTTTTCCTACCATTTCAAAAGAGAATGTCGGGAGAAAATTCTTGCGATTGGAAATAATACAGCTGCAAATGTTTTTCTCCAGATGACAAAAACTATTAGTAAGTTAAATACGTTTTAAGGATGCGAAGTAGTTGGTCTGCTTTTTTTTCAAATTTACGTGTTGCAAAAAATCACTCACGTTTTTGTTTGATAATTCTATTACAGGAATAAAACTGAAGGTTACATACCTACGAGTACAGTAGTTTTGTCAGTAAAAATTACATTTATTACGTTGGTCAAATTTACTATTAAATTGCTAAAAATTACTATGACTACGTTAAAGGTAGGTTTTGGATAAACCAAGGCGCGGACCACGGTGCTTCTTCTAAGCCCCTTATAAGCCTTCTAATACCCTTAAACCCTATATTAATAATCATTCTTTTTAGTTCCGAATACTTCCTGCCTCCCTCCATTGCATTGAACATTTATGTTCCTCTTCCTATATCTCTTACCTTATATTCTCCCTTCGTCCACAGTCCTCAAAATTCCATCGCCAATCAAACCACCCTGCGTCCACTTCTCTTGCCACTTTTGAAGTTCTCCCAACAACTCTCTCTTCTTCCCGTATTTTTTCATTAATTTCCCATTTTTATCCTGTTTTATTTATTCTATTTATTCCCTATTATATTTCTGAAGCAGAGTTACCAACGCTGAATGAAGCAAGACGGAAATATTTTGTGAAAAAGTCCGCAGAAATAAGACGTTTTACCAAAAGAAAAATTTCATCCTTAGCCGTTAAAATGAGTCCGAGAGTAAGTTAGCACTTAATTAAAACTCACATATGTAAATTGGGTGCATTCTTCTCTCTGCATGGTAATGAGCATGGGCTGTTAGAGGAAGGATAAAAGTTTGGATATTTTGAAAATGTTTGAAACAGGGGAGTGGTGAAGTTTAAATGGAAGCGAAGAATGATATTCAGCGAAATCATTCTATTCGTCAAAATTAGGAAGGGAAGTTGGGAATATATAATATATTTATATAAATAACCGGGTGGGTTTATTCATGGAGGACCTCAAAAAATTGTCGTCTCTCGACCATATCGGGAGTTCAAAGCTTCATCACTATCGAGATTCGACAATTTCAGATCGTTAATGTACGAGGGTCATCCGGAAAGTAGTACCCGTTCGTGCCGCATGAAGTGCTGACGACGCGAGTAGCCGCTGGACGAGGTCAGATAGCTTCAGTGGCTTGTCTGCCTTCTCTGAGCCAAGTTGCGTGACGCTAGCATTGCCTGTGTTGTTTCTGTGATTGTTTACAATGTTTAAAAAAATTGAGAACGCCGCCAGTTGTGAAGTGAGGGCAGTGATTAAATTCCTCAATGCAAGAAACGTTCGCCCATGTGATATTCATCGCCAATTAAAGGAGGTGTATGGAGACAATGTAATGGACGAGTCGTCTGTTCGGCGGTGGTGTCGCAACTTCAACATGGGGAGGGGGAACACACACGACGATGAGCGTTCGGAGAGACCGTCTGTCATTACAGACCAACTGGTGAGCTCAGTTGACGAATTCGTGAGGAACGATCGGCCATCCACCGTATAGCCCGGACTTGGCCCCTTCAGATTTTCATCTCTTTACAAAGCTTAAAGACTTTTTGGCAGGAAAAAGATTTGACAGCGATGAAGAACTTAAAGAAGGAGTGACCCTGTATCTCAATGAGCTGGCGGCGAAGGACTATGCAGCAGGAATACAGAAACTTGTCACACGTTATGACAAATGCCTTAATTTGCTTGGAGATTATGTTGAGAAGTAGTTTAAAGTATCCTCTTTCAAATAAAATTTTTTATGTTTGTTAATATTTACTTTTGTGTCTTTATTTCACGAACGGATACTACTTTCCGGATGACCCTCGTATATCCTCCTAGTTAATGTTTACTGTGACAAAAGAGAAAGAGGTGGTTTCTATGAAACACAACGGCGTTTTCGCGTTTTGGTTAATCGCTCATCGACTGGTGAGGCAATCACTCACGGGAGGGCAATTGCCCCCTTCCACACATCCCCCACGGCAGCTGGATGGCCACTGTAAGTGCGTCTATGCGCGCATGTCTCCGTCAAACTCATGACCGGAGGCTCTATTTGTTTTCCTCGAAACGAGGTCACTCGACATCCGCGGTCGGTCACAGTCAGCCGCGTTCTTTTTCAGCTCCGCGCGGCCGTTGTCGCGACCATTTCTCTTAAGCTCTTCGACGGGAGACTATTTAATTGGGATGGAAGGTGTCGTCCACCCATCTGCGAAGCAATGGCTGCGTATCCGTCTAACGAGACTTCACCCATCAAACTTCGCCGACGACGTAGAAGAAAAGCACTCCCGGGTGATATATGAACATGCAATACCCATCTTGGGGCGCTTACGCAGCTTGGGTGACTTTTTTGCTTGACAACAATTTTGACGTCGAGCATCTCCTCGCAATTGCCGCCCTTTCATGCCCACTGTGGTTGCTCTAAATTTGCGAGTTACGTCATGTATTTTTTTGGCGACATCATGCTTTGCATCCAATGAAAAATAGCTCTAGAAGAGCCAACAGGCATGCCAAACTTGCCTTTATTTTTCGGAAACTTTGAGCGGATAAGAGAGAAGGGGAAGAGTGTCGTTCAATATATTTCTCAACACACAGAAAAAATTACAGTATCGTATCTCCCTCCAGTTGATAGTAAACTTTGAATTGAATCAGTCGGTATGCATTGAAGTACTAGTAGGCGAAGTTCACGCCAAAGCCAACTTTTATTCGGCAGAGTCCAATAAATTCCGGTTTAGTTCGTCACCGTTCAACTCATATTTCCAGTGTCATTCTGTATTACAAGGAGTCATTTATTTTCTGCAAATGTTTAAGGTTAGGATCATTTTTGGCTACTTATAAATTACAATTCTCACTCGAACAACGTATTGTCCAACTGAACAGGAGTGAATTCGCATGAGAAAGTTGTCCGAGTGATACTAATGCCAAAGAACCAAGAAATGTATTATTCGTCCACAGGCTGATTGTTCGGTGATGGACTTGAAAATAATAAAGTCAATTCAGTCTCGGCCTGCCAACGCTATTACTGGACGTGAAATGGAATGCCATAACTTCTGAGCTTCAATTATGAAATTATTGGTGGAAAGAGACTGGTCTCGGTCGATAACCTTCAAAGGATCTTGGCCTTTTAGTGCTCACGCCAGACCTGAGAACATTCTGTTGCAAATTTGGAGATATGAGGATGTGCAATTTCTGCCCACAAACGGTGGAGTATTTTGGCATGAATAGTCATCTCCCTCCTCAATGACGGATTTCCGACCTGAATGGAACGCGGAATGTTCCACGAAGAGATTTACGGTACCAGATATCAAGCCGCTGAAGGTATACTCAGATGATAAAGTCCCCAAGAAATGAGTACATCAAAGGTAGCCTGGTCTGTAGAGGCCACGCCCATGTGTAGTTCAGCCAATTATGTCCTCTGCAGCGTACAGCGTACATTTTCCGCCCCGTGATAAACGCGATGCTCAAAATGTGAATTGAAACGGTGAGGTTGTCACTGGCCCATTCCGATCCTACCCGGAGGACCGGGTTTCTAGTCCCAGCGGAGGCATAGCATTCAATGGTGCCCCGTTCCCTGCTTGGGTGCCACGTGGAGATAACAGCTAATCGAATACGCCGTTCGTCGGATAGGACGTTACATTTTGTGACTCCTTTCTGTCCTTCTTAAAGACCACGAACTTTTTTTTACCGGGTGTTGCCGACGCTGGTTTCTCTCCAACCCTTCGTCCATTCCCTGATCATTTTACCCAGGTAGATGTAAGATGTCATTTTTCACACGAACGATAAGGGATCAGAATAAAATAACGTTTGTCCGACCGCGCGAGGATGGTAATTGGTTTAGGTCAAGGGTAATCTGGTGTGTAATTACCCCCTGCCACACCCCCTAGTGTTGGCTCGCAGGGAACTAAATAAAGCTAAAAACTACCTCTTCCAAATTAACCACTAATTCCTAATGTCATAAATGATCTCAGTTGACGGTCGTCTCCACCAATAAATGCTAATACAACAAATAGGAACGACATTAATATTTTTAGCCGTGGCTATGAAGCAGTTTTATTTTCTGATAAATGTAGTTCAAAGTATGCCCTTTTTTGTGTACGTAGTTTTAGTGGTAGCGAGAGAAGAATATTAAAATCTCCCGTTCGTCCGTGTTGTTACTCTCCCGGCACCCACGTGTTTTTTTTTCTGTCTCACCCGTCACATTCGCAAAACATTTCTAAGAGAAGAGAGTAAGCGGGACGGATACATATCTGCTTATACACATAGAGGGATTATGTTGGGAGCCCATTGATTCCCGAAGAGAGCTGCCAAAAATTACGGTTTTTAAAAGTTGCGATGACACTTGAGTTTTCTTGAGGCACCGAGGTAATTTTTATGGTACTAAGTTGTCGGTGGATTCAACCAACGGAATAAAAAAATTGGACACCGTCAGCGAGAGATTCATGTACTCGTTCTTCCCTCGTACGATATGTAATCATAAGAAAATCTAACCCAAACATCCGAAATCAAAGAAAAACATTTAAAGGTTTTGCTAATTATTGCATGATGTATGTAGGCATAAATGGGTCTGTGTGTGTGTGTGTGTGTGTACGAGTGTTTGATAAGATATACATCATCGGTCGAGTAGCCTGTAGAAGCCACAGCCATATGTATAGTATATATATATATAATCTAATAAATATTCGAAGGCATGTATAAACTAACAGTTATGAATGTACGGGTAATACCCTACACCCCCCGCCACACGCCTTTGCGGCAGTTTGCCGAGTTTTGTATAGTTGCAGATGTAGATACGGGTAGCGGGAAGTGAAGCGAGTTTTTCATTTCAGCGTCGCTTCCCGTCGTCCCGCAGCACGTCGCCTCGTCGAGATGAGGAAAAAAAATGTTCCCGTCTCGATCCTCCAAGGACACTTGTCGATTCCGCACGCGTAGGGAGGCGACGTCACGGAAATCTCTCCCCAAATGCAAGACTGTCGACTCTCGTGATAAAGGCGATACCCGGGAGAGCCTGTAGCAGATATCTCTTCGCTCTCTACGTTTCAAATGAAAAGGCGGTTTGATGTCTCATAGTACACCACAAGTTCTTCTCGAGGGTCAGATCATTACTTGGTGAGTAGAAATTTGACAGATATTAACGCAAGTTTTTCAATGCCAATCGATCAAATAAGTCTATAATAGTCCGTCGGTTTTGAATAGTTACCATCCGAAATTGGTGATAGGTTTAACATTATGCGAATCAACTAATACATTAAGGACCTCGAGAAGGCCAGATCTATATTTAATGACAGCTCGGTGCAAAAAACTGCAAGGTTGGTGGGTTTTTTAATGATTTTTATTGACCTTTGAATAAAGTTGTTTATCTGATTGTAGCGGGTTGACTAATAACACTACATTTAGAGTGATTCTATCTAGGAAAACCTAGCAAATTCCCGTAGCGAAAGTAATCACATCCCCGGACTAATGCAATATCCCAAATTGGTTCTTCTTTCACAAAAATAGTCAAAAAGAAATCACTAATGAACCTTGTTGGAAGTTGCATTGTATATTGTTTGATGTAATAAAAACACAAGAGGGGGATCGGATTGGTACGGTGGTCAGTGTAATGGCTTCCATCCTCGAGAGCTCGAGTTCGAATCTCGGAAGTAGCACTAATTTTTAGAGATATTCCGATCCCTCCTTGGGTGCCATGTTGAGAGTAATTCAAAAGGATTACGCCGTCCGTCGGATGGGAATTTAAATTTTGAACCCGTTAGTGTCATTCTTTAAGAGTAGGCTGATGCCGACGCCGGGTTTCTCTTAACCTCATTCCCTGGTTACTCTACCTCTTCCAAATTAATGGCGCAGTTGACCTCGAGCGCTCGATCGCCTCCCTTAATAAAACTTAGGTGTAGTCGTTTCATTCTATAGCGATCCTATAGTTTCTTTCTACTATCGATGTTTGACCTCACATGTTTGAGATCAAATTTGGAAAATCAGGCTTCGTCAAGAAACACCTGACTCCCATTTTGTTATTGATTGAAAAAACGTTATCCAATATCGATTTCAAAATCGTTGAGAAATAGGGATGTTTATTAAGACGCATTCCGATGGCAAGATGTTTGTTATATCATGTGCCTCATGTTGAGTTAGGGATGGTATTTTCAATACATAATGTGGTGACATAGCAGAATTTGCTTCGCTGGCAAATAGACAGCAAAAAATTACCCTAGTAAATGTCGAGATGTTAGCCCTCTCCTCCGTTCTTAAGGAGTGGAGAATGGCGCGACATTGACTATTTGCCCGGAGCTATCGCGGTTTCCTAAGTTTACAGTTTTTTTATCGCACACCGTGGGCGTTCTACATCCATGAGAATTTATATGGAAATTTGTTACACTGAATCTTTTTTCGAGATCTTGTATTGAAGGAAAGTCGAGATTTCTTCTGCATAATATTTGAAGTCACTTTGAGCTTATTTTGATGGCCTGTATTTATATTTAAGACTTGGAAAATGCATTAATCATTACGTCAGGAATGGTCATCCATAATACCACGATCATCACCTGGCTACATGACCTAAGCTATGAGTTGGCAAATTGTCTCCAATTGATGAATGCCGGTCTTGAGGTCACATCATTTGACCGTCTGATGTTTTTCGAGATTGAAGTTAAAAAGGGGAAGACCTAATATAGTTTTACCCAGTAATTGTCACGCGTATTAAATCAAACGTTTTGCAGATTGATAATAATCAAATATCATCAAATATCGTTAAATAAATGACAACAGAAATTGTCTTCCTAGAAAAAGTTGATCCATTCTTGCCTGCGGTAATATGCAGTTTTTTTCACTAAAATAGCCAATCGTATTTTTACCTTACAAAATCCATAAATTGGTGTGATATATACCTTAGAATCGATATTTGCTGATTTTGAGCGCCCCCCCCCCCGGGACCCACACGAGTCCTCTTGAGTTCCTTTTCCTCTTCCAACGTCGTCACCCTATATTCATTGGGGCCCTCATCATCGCCTCAGGGGTCCTATATTTTATCCTACGCCCTTAGCGATCCCCCTGGGGTCTTTGCCCACCTATCTGAGGCAAACCTCTGGGGATCCAGACCCTCCTGGGTTATAGTCTATAAGGCTGGAACGCTCACGCCACCCTCAGGATCCCTCCACTTTCCCCTGCGTCCCAGAACCCTCTTCTGTGTGACCTACTCTTCAGTCGATCTACCTTATTCTCCCCATCACGCTGCGAGTCCTTAAATTGTAACCATCAACCTTTACTCTGATGATGTCATATTAATTTTTTACTGTTGCTTTTGAATTTATGAAAACTAAATCACTTCTCGTTTTTAATCTGTTTTAAAATCAAATTATCGCGCCGTAAAAAGTGTGTTTTAATTCCGTCTTCAACCTTGCCCATGATGATGGAACAAAAATCTTCGTAAATGTTCTCCGTATCATCAAATTCACTGACAGTAGCTTTGACAACTTTTGTCATTGTCAAGTTACTATCGATGGGGATTGCAAATGCACATGTGCCGCCATATTTTAGGGGTGTGCTTTTGGAGGAGAAGGAGTGCGAGGGAAAGCGACGGAGCTTTGGAAAGGAAATGGGAAGGAGGTGGTTTAAGTACAATTTAGGTGTCACATCTATCTTCTGGCATCGGATATTGAAATTTATATCAAGACTCGTTACTTAATGTTTAATTGAGAGATTAAAAAAATAATTGTATCTTCGCTGCCATACTGGCATTACGAATGTGAGTTGAATTCCAGAGGTCACTTTGTGAAACTTCATAATGTCCATGATATTAATGAGTCCGTTAATAAGGATCCATGTCTTCTGGCATTCTCCCCTTTGAGATCCGTATCACCGGGACAACAGTTATTTCGGAATAGCAACCTGCGGGTTACATCAGCTGTGTTTCATGCTGGTGTTTGTTCGCCTTATGTACATCTTCCGTTTGGTCAGGTGCGCTCTGTTTGATTGAAATAGTTCTTTTTGGTGAAAAAGTGTTTCCAGGCGCTGAAAAAGTGCAACTCTATTCTCTGTTGATGTTTTACGGCTTTTTGCTATTTTACATTGATTACTGAATGGCTAGCGGAAAATAATGGGTTCCTTTCGCGATCAGTTTAGTTTCTTCAAAGTCAATGTCTGAGACGTACGAACCAATGTCTACGCTGAGGAAAACCCGGAAGACACGGGTTTTAAAGAGCATCTACTCGTACACCGCTGAGGTTTGCTCAATAAACTACGTTGTTGGTGCTAAGGAATTTGTAACGCTCAACTCTTTAAGAACTCTGGTACATCTTTCCAGTAAAAAACAATTTACACTATTAAATTGGCAATGAGTTATTTCCGTAATTCTTGGAATTGGATGTTTACGTACACATACATTAAATGAGTTCCTAGACTTTTTCATTGCTCATCGGTAATATAAGAATAATATCATCAATATCACTTATTTTTTCAGACTCTGTGCGGCCATAGCTTAAAAACATTTTTTGGTAAAAAGGATAAGAACGGAATATCAGTGCATCGGAATATTACAGTACATCACTAGACTACACGTAACTGCAGTGGCGGCAAAAGTAAACTATCGCTATGAAGAGGGATGAAAACCAAAATTAGTATATTGGAAATTATTTCCCTAATTATCTCTCTTTTTATCAATTGAAACTATGTTACCACAGTTTTCAAGTGTGCCTTATAAGGTAGCAATTTCAGAATGTTAAAATTGTTGGTCCTTGCAGTCGATAAGACATTTATAAATGCCATATTTTTCGAAATGATTTTGAAAATTGAAACTTCATGATTAAAAATTAAAATTTTCATACGTTACTTTCGGTTAAGTTTTTTTAAGAACTACCATGATATTTCAATTGAATGTATACTCGATGCTGAGAATTATCGTTACTAAAACAACAAATTCTATGCATGAGGATATGAATTAAGACTTTCTTATATGAAGCAGCATGCTGTAAATTAAAATTTTCATTTTAGTCAACACGGATTTTTTCCCAAATAATTGGTGCTTACATTTTACAAACTGGAATTGAAATAGAAATACACAGGGATGGGCAAACTGTGAGAATTGAAGCCTTTGATGGCATTTACAAAAGAACTGGACAGCTATTACTAATCTAGGCCTAACTTTCAGTCTACAGTCCTTGTAATTCATAAAGTTATTATTATTAAGTAATCTACCGGTTGAAGTAGGGTTTGGAAGGACACAATCACCAAATAAATATTTTATGAATCCTAACAAAACACAATCCAGCAACGTACTCTGCATCAAGTCCTCCTTCATCTCTATGTACTTCCTTCCTCCCTTCATCCCGTCCAACATCCCTATTGTTCCTGCCCTTTCCTCGTTTGCCTAACATTCTCCCCTCAATTACAGTTTTCAGCATCCCACTACCGATCAATGCACGCCATTTATCCATTTTTCCTGCCTCCTTTTGATTTCTCCCAACAATCCCTTCTCCTTTCCCATCAAACCTAGCACATCATAATTTGTTTTCCTTTCGGTCCATTTCACCTTCTCCATTCTTCTCCACACCTATATTTCAAAAGCCTCTAATCGACGTCTATCCTTCTTCTTCAGTGACCACGTCCCCGCGCCGTACATAGCTACGCTCCATATCAAAGTTTTGACGAGTCTTTTCATGACACCCTCACTCAACGTCCCTGTCATCAACTCCCTCCTCCTTGTGAAAGCCTCTTTCCCAAGTGCAGTTCTTCTCCTTACGTCCCCACTTCTTTGACCTGGTTGGTCCAAAATACTTCTGAGATACGTAAGCTGTTCCACCTGCTCTATTTTTTGCCCTCCTATTTTCATGTTTAGCTTAGCCTTTCTCTTTCTGGAAAATTGTATAACCTTTGTTTTATTAAATTAGAGGCTAAATATTTTTAAAGCAAATAATCAAACGAATAAGGAAACAATATTATTTTAAAAGCATTTATTACTTCAAAAAGCGTGGTCACCATAGCGTACTACTCCCATTTGTAGTTGAATGGGATTTAACTCTAATCAATTTTTTAATGAATTGAGCTATCATAATTTTTCATAGTGTGATACGTAATGACCTAGGGATTCCATACCAGATGGTACTTGAGCAACTGTTCATTATTGCAATGCACCATGGGGTTAATACTTTACTCAGATAATAATTCCTCTGCGAATAAAAAGTCCAACGTACCTGTATAGTGATCGTATGAATCTAAAAACCCAAATATGTCAAAATGTCTGTGTGAAAAGCGGTTTATTCTCACTTCTTTTTCGATAGGAATGGTAAAGCCCGGACTTATTTTTTCAAGAGAGGTTTCTTTATTAAAAAAAGGAGTTAAGATTCATGTATTTATTTTTTTTAACAGCAGCAAAACTTCAAAATTAGGGACACTTGCACGCATCTTAAGCCGTATGCTGCTAAGCATCCTTTTTGATTCAGAAAATAATCATCCTCAGTAGTGAAATAAGTGCGGATTACTAACTCGATCCTCGAGTGCGGATTACTAACTCATACTTTGAGATAAGATGATTATTTTACTTGGGACCAAGAATATTTTCCATTAATATAGCTTGTTATTGCAAAAAAACATCAAATTGATTATCTCAATTTAAAAATGGGGCAATAATTTGTGTTTGCCATCGCAATTTTGAGAATTATCCGATGCTCATTAAACCCTCCATTGTGAGTTTTGGAGAACAAGGTGAGCGAGGACTTCACATTGCTCTCTTTAAGAGCCTCTTTCATGCGTCGTATACAAAATATTTATCTGCCATCCGCCTTTGAGGATACCTAAACTTAGGAATCCCCGGAATTTTAATTTCTGAGAAAGGAGAAAGAGTGCCACGTGCGATTTACCACCATAATCTGTACCAACCCCTTGAATGGAGAAGATCGTGGATTATCCCCCCTCGGAGAAAAACATGAGAAAATGTAGAGGGGGTGTGTGTGAGATGGGGATGGTAAGAATTTTTAAAGGGACGGGAGAGGTATGAGATGGGGAGAGATAAGAGGCCTTTCGAGCGACGTTGAACTCTTTGGAAGGAATAAACGACTTCTTTGATGGAGAGGAGACGTCTCGAAAGAACGGACGAAAATTATTTGCATAGCAAAGGACGTGAAGAGCAGCCCTTGCCAAGGAACCAGTTTACTCTTTCAAACAGCGATACACAAGAGACATCCGTTGGGTAGATCTCGGGTGGAAAAATTGTCAAAAATAAACAGTGGAAGACTATCTGAAAAAATAGTCGCCAAATGTATAATTTTTAGTAGTGGATCTAAATAAAATCGACAACCTACATGGATAAAACTTTAATGCGCCAAGGTTAAAGATAAAAAAAGAATGATATAGTACTGTAGTCCTTTAAGTGGAAATAAGCACTGAATATTGTCAATGTCGAATTATGCAAAATACTTAATGAGTGATCTAGGAGTGTAACTGAAGTAATGAATATTATTTGGAAAATGAGGTGCTGGAGAATATTTTCATTGATAATGCTTACATGTACTTCATCATTGAGTATGCCTAAAACGTTTGTTATTTTCAGCATATAATCTCAATCAATACTAATTAATTTAATGCTTGTGTGCAATGCATAATTAAGTACTTTTTCGTTTGGACGATGGTTCTTCTCGAACTAATCGCTCAAAATTATTATTTTTTTAAACTTTGCAAACGTCATGAAGATAATCGATAACATTGGCATGATGTAATTGTTGGGTGACTGTAGCGGAAAAAAGATTTTCATTCTACGTTCCTTTCGACACATGTGGCCAAATAATAATGTTTCGGTTGGTCTATGCTTGTTTTCGAGTTTGAAGCGCGATCATTGGCTGAAATTGCCGATAGTCATCAGTCGAGCCAACTCTCACTATGAGAACCCGGAAATAAGCGGAGATCGACTGATCACTGCCGCGATCAAATATTTCTTCCGGTCGTCTCAACTGTTATGGTAGAAGATGACGAGGAGAAAATTTCAAAAAAATGTTATGAAAGAAATGTTGATTTTCATGGACTTGCGAACTTTTTATCGCCAATTCCTTGACGCATAAAAACAATCTGAAATAAAATCTGCTTTTGAAAACATATCCCCAGCTGAATTCCTATGGCTTCAATGGTCACTTATTTGCTTTTATTTTAGCTAAGCAGATCGTTATTCAATACTGTGTCAGAGAGTAAAAAAAAGAGTTATCATGGTTTGAAATCGAGACTTGTTTTGAAGAAGTAAATACTTCATCTCAAGGTTCTCCCTACATTCTGGCCTTCCCTCGTAAATATTTCTCCATTCCGCAAGAGAAAATGGTACCTTGACATCGAAAATTAAAATAGCACATAAAACTCTTAATCGAGTCATTTTCTTTTAAATTGGTATTTTTATAATCAGGAGTTAGATTGAGAATTTCCTTTACTAAGGCTTAACGAACTGCTATCGCGTTTTGGAAATTAATAAAACTTCTTCAATTTTGCGTTTGTTTTTTTGCACAGAATCTGGATAATTTTAATTCATGAGTTTTAATAAAAAACTAAAATCGAAGAAAACTTACTCCTCCTGTGAATCGACGTTAAACGTGTTGAAGGTCTCCTTTCGAGGTCTGATGCGATGTAAAAGGCCACACATTTTGGAATTAGGAGCCGTCTGTAGTCATGCTGCATCTTAGTGTTTTTTGGTCAATATAACCTTCTCTTCACCCTGTCATGCGACGTCACGCTGAGTTGATTCTCCAAAAGTCACGTCACGTTCCTCCCATATCCCTATTATAATAATCTCCTCTGTACCTAAAAAAAGTCTACAGGAAATTTATGCGTGATGGATTTAATTCACCGCGATCGCGGACGGCCGCGCACGCTAGGCATCCGCAAGCCGACAGAATGCAGAAAGTCAATTAAAAAAATGCGGAGAATTGCCAAAGGGCAGCATTTGCGGAACTGGGCGGGGAATATTACACTCTAACCCTTTGCCGCATTGCCGATCTACTCTTATGCCGGCTGAAAGTCAACATTTTGATGCCAAAGGCTAGCCAAAAGAACGGAGAACGCGGATGATTTATTTAGTATAGTTGTAACCACCGTGACCTACTTATCGCGGGTAACCACGCCTCCTCGGCCCGTTTCGTCGTGCAGCGTCACTCTGAGCAAAATCCCACTTCAGCCCTGGCCACGTGACATCACTTGTGTGCATCTCCTAAGGCCGGGATGATGTTGCTGCATGTATACATTGGAATTTTTATCCAAACTCTAGATTGTTAGAAAAGTTCTTAAAATTACCGTTCTCCTATTCCATCGGTCATTTGGAATAAATGATTAATTTTGATGAAAATTCAAAAGAAATATATCACATAGCTACAAGGTATTGGCATACCTAAAACATAATAGGAATAATTTTATAGGTTTAATGTGACCTAATGGTGTACGTACTTAATTGATGTTACTTTGTGATTAATTTCATCTCAATATTTTGCTGGTAGTGATTGGGAGATAATTTATTTACAATTAGCGATAAGAGCTCGTTTTTCTGTAAATATGACTGAAAGATTGATATATGTACATAACTTGGGAGTCAAAAAGAAAGCATTTAACCCTCAATATGAAGGCTTCATTACACTCCATCGGTGTAATTTAAATTCCAATGCATATTGCGCTTATGAACGACTGAAACTAATAGTTGACCAGCAGTAACTAAACAGAGAAACTTAAATGAAACAAAGTGTAGGAAATGAGAATATCGTAAGGCGACAGTCAAATGGAAAATATTAATCGTGATATTTTATCCCACTTTAAATTCTAAAAGATTTAGCTCTATAATGACAGTTCAAAATGGTCCAGAAAATAGAAACAAGGTTGGTTACAACTAATATTGGTCAATATTTTGCTAGGAATTTCGTCGGTTAACGCAAAGTAAAGGATTTGAATCCGCCGTGAGCATAAATACTATGCTGTGATTTTACTGTCAATATTATTTTAGTTTGTTTACGGGACGGAAGCATTGTATACGTTAGCGCAGCAGTAGTCAAAATGCCTCGGCGACTTCTAAGAGCAGACAGTTATTTTATCCTGCATCCTCTTCAGCATAAGACGTCACCTAATCCCTAAATAAAAATTCATGCACCATTAGTAAGGCAGTAGATGGCCTCAAACAACCATGTTACACCTGTTTTTTTGCCGTGGTAAATCAGTCATAATACGTGAATGTATGAGTGTATGCCAAGAATCGTGATTCAGCATTGTAGTGTGGGCAGTAGGCAGTAAGCTAAGAATACGTACTGTTATAAAAAAAGGTCGTGATGTAACTTCCTTGAAAAGCGTGCTGCTCTGATGTTTTATTTATAAAAATACTCCTTTTCTATTCATCCAAAGCCGTTCACTTTTCCTTGAATGGCTGTCGCGTTTAAAGATACAGCGCATTGACGCCGCCCTGCATAATTTTCCGATGCTAATGTTTCAGTAACACTTCCATACTTATGCCTTTTTTGTGTTGTGTCGGTAATTATTTTTTGAAACTCATTTACGAGCAGTGAAACAGATAAGCAGGTATTAGATGTGAGGTCTTGATGCGGGAACAGTTATATCTCTCCTTTTTTTTTTGACTCACGTTCTATATTAATTTTCACGTGCGAAGGCCAGCGTTCGGTTTCTTTCATGCCTTTTCTCACCTTGTGGAGGCGAAATCAGGGACGAATTTCTTATGGCCGATAATTCTCCACGCTTGCTAATAGGACACATTGGTGAACTTGTGAAAGAGTTCGGGTTGACAGCCGCGTGGAAATGGCGACTTTATTCATCGGTTGGTAATTGAGGAAAAGTAATTTTGATCGTGGCATCGACAATTTCGGCAGGTGACTTGTTCATTAGCATTACAAAGCCTGAATAATATACATTTTTTTGCAAAAATTTGACGTATTTTTTTGGAATATCTTTCTAGGATGAACGGAAAACGAGTTTATTACTTTGAAAATCTCCTTTTCATGTTAACAATAAGTCTTTTGAAGCGCTTCGCCTTCTCAATTTAGCGTAAATATCAGTAATTTATTTTCTACTTTTTTGAAGCCGATGTTAACATGTGAGTGAGGCAGTATTCTGGAACTATGGAAATAAGGTACGGGAAGCAAATGGGGTAAGGGAGTCGGTGTTTTCTAAAAACTCGAGACATCAATGAGAACTGGTACGGAATTCATACAGGCTATGCATCACTATCCTAGTTAAGGTGCAATTCCCAATTGCCTCCTTTTCTTTCCTCCCAATTTTCAGGGCGCCTAAACTGGACCCACACCCGTCGTGGAAGTAAAGGACTGTGCGATAGCAGGTGGATATTTGAATAGAGACGATGATGTGTGAATATATGCTGCTAGCGAGGGAGCATTTCGTGTGATCACGCGGCTAAGTTGCTACCTGTATATTGAATTTATATCAGTTGCTTCAAATCTTTTCGTGCAATGTTGATGCACCCAAAATAATGCCTTAATTTGATAAATTTGTAGGAAAATAAACCATCGTAACTTGATAACACTTCCAGTAAATAAATTAGTTGAGGATTTATTTTACACTTCCGTCATATATATATTTATATATATATATGTACAGGGTTCGTCCGGAAAATAAGTGTACTGATTTTTTCCCGCCGCTCCAGGCGCGCCCAGCACCGCTCTGACGGGCTGCGATTGGAGGGGGGTACAGGGTTCGTCCGAAAAAAAATAAGTGTACTGAGCTCAGGAAAAAAAATTTATTACACTTTTACATATCTTAAGCTAATATTCCTCAAAATAGGACGCTTGTGAGTCGATACACTTGTTCCAGCGGCGTTCCCATTCCTGGAACGCTCCCGCGAAGGCATCATCGGGAACCTCTCGAAGACACGTCGTCACGGCCTCTTTGACGGCGTCCAAAGTCCCGTATCGCGTTCCTTTCAAACTCCTCTTTATCTTCGGGAACAGAAAGAAGTCCGGTGGTGGCAAGTCCGGGCTGTAGGGCGGGTGCGGCAGCGTTGCCGTGCTTGGCCAAGAAGTCCGACACGACAAGCGCGGTGTGAGACGGCGCATTGTCGTGATGCAGCCGCCAGATGTTTTTGATCGCTGGTCGGACGCGGGCGACTCGTTTTCGAAGATTACACTGCTCTGCTATCATCCGAACACTAAGACGACGATCCGAGTTCAGTACATCGCGAGCTTTTCGCACATTTTCGTCGGTGAGTGTCGTTGATGGGCGTCCAGGCCGTGGTTCGTCGTCGACCTCTTCTCTGCCTTCCACGAACATCTTGTGCCACCGAAAGATCATGTTTCTGGACATGGCTGACTCCCCGTAAGCCTGGTTAATCATACCGACAGTTTTGGTGGACGATTTCCCAAGCTTTACCGCAAATTTGATGGAATAACGCTGCTCCAAAAACTTCGGCATCGCGTTCCGTGACGTGGGTCGAGCGTGGAGGTTCGCGTTAACAGAGCTCCTCACTACACCACAGCTCAGAGCCGACTGCCTTTTTCAGCGTCGCTTGCCAACATACCTGTAGAGTAGAATGATGGATTTTGTGTTTTGTTAGGAGTAATAAAATATTTGTTTGGTAGTTGTGTCCATCCAAAAACCTACCTTAACCGGTAGATTACCTTAAAAAAAAAATATATATATATATATATATATATATATATATATATATATATATATATATATATATATATATATATATATATACAGGTATATCAGGTCCCTCTTCATCTCTGAGTACTTTCTTCCTCCCTTCATCCCGTCCAACATCCCTATCCTGTTCCTTCCCCTTCCTCTTTTGCCCAACATTCTACCCTCTATCACAGTCATCAACATCCCACTGCCGGTCAACACCCCCTTCATCCACTTTTCCTGCCTCCATAGGCTACTATGCCTACTCATACACTACGCTTCTTCCTACCTCTTCATTTAATACTATGGCAACCCCTCGTTGGCTTTCGTCCCCACCGCTGTATATTATTCTATATATATCACTCCAGTAATCCCCGCTATCTTTCCATCTCACCTAGCATAGACCTAAACTATCTATATTTCCCCTTTCCATCTCTCGCTTAACATTCTCCAATTTCCCAGTCCTCATCATCGTCCTAACATTCCACGTTCCTATTCTAACTAATTTGGTCTTCTTCTCCTGCGTCTTCTGTCCTGCTGCTGCTGGTTTTCCCTTGCAAGGGTTTCGTGGGATGACGACCGCGGAAGCCTTGCCTCAACCGCTGCCGGGCACGACACACGGCCGATTAGGCCGAGCCCCGTGGTTGCCAGGACTCAAAATATCTCTATTGTCCATCATATTTTTCTTGGGAATGATAATTGAGGTGGTTTCCCGTTGCCTTCCTCAATAGTGTTTTTAACGTGACACCATCACTTACTGGCCGCCCCACTGGGGTCAGACGCCATTGCAGCCGCCTCACTGAGGAACAGACGCTGCGTGGACTACCTTTCGTCTGGCTCCTAACCTTCGATCTATCTGGCATGGGTGACCCTACCAGGAGCAATTTTTATTTCTCCCGCCAGCACAGCTCTAGGGGTCATCGGAACGCACAAGCCCTTCCACCACGTCAAGGTTGTAGTCCGGGGAGGGATATATATATATATATATATATATATATATATATATATATATATATATATATATATATATATATACATTATATTGTTTGTATATATATATATATATTTATTTAATTTTCGTAGATAAAAGGTTGTTAATTCCTCTAGGTCAATTTAATATTTTTAAAGGAGGATTTTTCTTATTTCATATTGAAATACCGGTAAGCCATACGTATTCCAGTGCTTTTCACTAAGAGCATTTCATTTACATCCGATCCTTTTGCCAAGACAAGACAAGAAAATCCATAGTTTTAGCTTAAGCAAAAACATTTTCCCCTAGGTGTCCATCTGGTTTTTCTTTTCTCTAAGTTGCTACATTTTATCTTACCCTCCTCTGCCTTTCTCTAAACTTTTTTATCTTTTATTTTAACTGAGCATATTATCTTCAGCATCCACCTTCCAGTACTATGTTTCGAAGGCTTCTATTCTTCTTCTTCTATTGTAGGTTTTTTCAATGTTCCATATATCTGATCCATGAGTGTTCTACTGCTTTCATGTAATTCTTCCTGGTTTGTTAACTTATATTCTTTGATAATGGTAATCTCCCATTTTTTGTTGAACACCTTTTTGTTTGTTTTCAACTATTATTGGATTGTTGCCCATCGATCCCTGTCAATCTTATGAAATGCTACTTCCGATGCATGCTAAGGATTCTGCCTGTTCTTGTTTCTTTCCGGTCAGCGTAGTATCAGTCTGAATTTCTTCCTCCTATTAGTGTTTTAGTTATATTTTTATTATTTACTTTCTATTGTGCATTTTAAGCAATGATTCACCGTGATTGACGATACTTGCGGGCCTTCTGGGTTCCCTGTCGATACCGCGATGTGGTCTGCGAAACGAAGCTTGTTGATTTCTGCTTCATTCACTTTAATTCCTAGGGTTCCTTGTGGTTATTTTATTGCCCATTCTAGGTATTTTCCCAGATTGTTGGGACCACGACCACCGACACGATGGTTGGGGGGGGGGGGGCGGACACCGAAAGTGGTCCGGTCGTGCTAATCCGCGGGAAAAACACTCGAAGGGGGAGTCGCGATGGTGCGCTAGTCGTGAACCGCTTACGAAAGTGATTTTTTAATGGGTTCGCACGGGGGGGCATTGATTCCCAAGGGCATTTGCATTCGGGCGCTCTACCCGGGAAGTTGGATTTAACCAAGTTGACGCTAAGTGTTCGCGGCCGGTGGCTTTGAAGCTTTGTGGATTTTTTCTTGCTCTGGTCGGATGACCTGCTGTAAATGAAAGGGTTTATAATCTACGGAAGCAGATCAGATGTGGACCAAAAGCTGCAAATAGCCATGGGACCTGAGTGCAATAAAGAAAATGAAAATCGATGAAGGCCGTTTAAGCCGAAAGGATATGCACATTTTTATTTTTTATTGATTTTATTTATTTATTTTAGTACCATGCAAGCCACCGCTAGGGTGTGTGGCAGGGGTAATACAGGCCAGACCAAATTTGACACGAATATGACCCTACCGTGGTCGGACAATGTTATTCTAATTCCTTATCGTTTGTGAACAAATGACATCTCAAATCTATCTTTTGTACACCTGATCTCTCTAATTCTATTGACATGATCTCTCCTATCGTTGTACGATGGGGGCAATAGTACATTTTCAACATCACTGCTAAAGAGACGTCCTTCTAATGTATGCAAGATATGTTATCTGTAATATAACCTTCGCTCCATGAGTGATTACCAGCCTAGTTGCTCTAATATTTTGGATACGATACAAAGTTTATTGTAACAAATTTTTACAAATCTAGCTCCTCTACATTGCACGCGATCCAATTCGGCAATTCAGCCAACTTTGTGAGGATCCCATATGTATACAAGCAGCATGTTCTAAATTAGGCCTAACCAGCGAAAGAAAACATTTCTCTTTGATTTTTTCATCACATTCACCCAGTACGCTTCCAATATATCCTAATTTTTTGTTGGCTTTTCCACATATTCCTTGTATGTGTTCACCCAGGAATGTCTCCCAGGTCGTGAGTGAGCGTAACGCCTAGGTATTTAATTTAGTCTACACATTCCATTTCGGTGTTCCCGATGTAGTATGCATTCTGGAGGGAATTGCCATTTTTCCGGAAATTCATCCCTACGCACTTCTACATAAGGGTCAACAGAAAAACGTTATAGAAACTGGCCAGTTTCTGGGCCAGCTCTAGGATACTTAAACCCGGTAAATCGAAGAACTTTTATTCATAGTAGTTAGTAGTTTTTAGGGAAAGCGACCGATGGCTGTGGTCATTTGAGCCATTGTGGATGGGCAGGAAAGAATAAAAGGTGGAGAGAAACCTGATGTCTACATTAGCCTAGTCTTAACAAAAGGTGCCAAGGGTTCCACAGCTAAACGTCCCATTCGATCGGCGGCGTACTACTCAAAGTGCCCTCCCCAAAGCACCTCAAGTAGGGATCGGGATACCATTGAAAAATATATGCTGCCCCTGGGATTCGAGCCCGGGCCCTCTTGGTGGGAAGCCCTTATGTTAGCTACCGCACCATTTCGATCCCCCTATTATTTTCATATATAATCTTGTATCACTATTTTAAAGCTGGCTGAATGTAAGTTGGGATTGCTCTACAGGGTTTCTTTCTATGTAGTTTTCAACATTTTGTTATAATTTTCCTCAAGAAAGGCCTAAAAGCTTTCTTGTGAACGCCTATTGCTTAGCAAATGAAAACTTGCAATATTTTCCGATTTTGTTTGAACTTTGGGCTGTATTATTGGAGTTGAAAAATAACCTCGTAAAAGTGGATTGGGTGTGGTAATTTTTATGTTATAAATTTGCTAAATGGTTATTTGAACATATATATGTAGAGTAACCCAACTTAAGTCGTTACCGACATTAGTATCCACCGTTTTCCTGAAACATTTTCGGAAACACAACAGTATGTATTCAACAAAAGAAAAATTATAAAACTAGAATAAAATATAGAAGAACTTGTGTCGACCATGTACTCATGCGCACGTATACATTTTGCGTGCCACCGTGTACAAGTGCATATGTTTTTCTATATTTGGTCAGTTTACATTGACATTTACATGGAATAATTTGATAAAGATACATGAATAGTACCTTTTTTATAAATTATTTTATGTGAAAAAATTTTAATATCTCAGCATGGTAAAAAAATGTGATAAGTCTATCCATGGTACATTATGCTTTGGCTACATCACAATTTTGAAGTTGACCGTATGAACTAATTATGATGCTATTATGCAACATGGATATTCAAAATGTTTAATCAATAATTTGCTTAAAGTTATTTTCCGTTTTCGACTACCGGCAGGCCTTTATCATTAATTATTTAGAGTATTTCTCATAAAAAACATACCATATTTTCGAATTCAAATAATTTGTTAATTAGCTTTTATAATTCATATGCTAGCGATTCTCTACTCACTGACATTATCTATGAAAATGGCGACTCTCTTGATATTTTATGCTGTATAATAACTTCATTATAATTAACGAGTTATTTTAGAATACCTTTAGATCATAAAATAAAGGATATTTTGGCAAAGCAAAATTGATTCGATAACCGTAGTCAAAATTTGCACCTCCTACAAAATCAATGTGCAGCAAAAAATACTGAAATAAGCGGCTTTTTTTTATTATTTCCGTTGATTTCAACGCATTGAGTAATTATTGTGAAACATGCAGCACACGGCATTTCCCTGAAAGTTTTCATCTCTCATAATACGTCCAAATACGATATTTTTACGCTTAAATCGTGCCTGGGGAATAATTTTGACGGAGTTAAATCAGTTTGATGATGAATGATATCGAGTAAACGTTCACAGCGCGTGTGCAGTGATATTTTGTTATTTTAGAGACCGCTGTTTTCGTGTGTTTTCAAATTTTTTTTGCAGGAAAGAGGATGTCGCGTTTTAATACATGAGCTAAATAAAGTGTCAAGGGGAAAGGGGTGAAAGGATATGAGAGGGCGAGTGGAGTGTTTGGCATGCTATAGACGCGTAAATATATAGCTCGGGGTTACGAGCCCCACCCTCTTTCATAAAAGGCACGCCCCTGTGACGCCGTCATGAAAAAAACGCTTTCTTTTAAATCATTCGCATCAAAGTATTAGACTTGTTGATTTAAACTGTCAACGGATTTGCGATAGGAATATGTTTACACTTCGTGTCCCGTTCGAGATAAAAATGTCTACGAAATGGAAGGGAAAGTCTCGTCTCAAAATTATTGGATTAAACAAAAAGTGCATGAAAAAGAAAAAAAAAATATATACGGTAGAGTCGCTTGATCCTATGATCCCCGTCTTTCGATCCACTACCAACCCCGTTGTCGGGATTTTGCGACTTGGCGTCGGAAATTGAAAATTGGGGAGTTTGGGAAGCTTATATGTATCTCTGGAAATTTTGGGCTGCGAAGAGCTCCTCCCTCTTTGCTTTTTTTTTCATTTTCAAAATTTAAAGGAAAGGAAGGACTTGAATGTTGCTTTTTAAAATACCTATTCCCCCTGTAGGGACGATTTTCCGTGCACTTCATCGCTGAAATGCAGGACTTATCCTCATTATTTTCCTCGCGGAATAAAATGATTCCGGCTTAAAGAAATAAACCCAAAAGAACTACCGCGCATTCATTTAATCGGAAAAATCCTCATTAAGGTTGATGAGACGTAGATAATGACCACTTTGGGTTATATAATGTATTGCCTTTGGGTAGCATATTCATGATTGTTCTGTAAAAATGTTTTTTCATCTTTAAATTTATTTGTATAAATTGAATAACTACCTAAATTAAACGGCGTGGATGTTCTAAGAAAGATTTTAACTAATGCGTATTTATGAATGAGAAGTTTCAAAATCCAGTCATAAAATTATATCCGCATTATATCAGATTAGTACCAGAAAATGTAACGGAGTACCAGGCGTGTTAAGGCATCAATTGCAGAAAAATATTGCAAAAATTAAACCTGTCGTAGTACTCTCATTTCAGTAGGGATAAATAAAAGTTTGAGGAGAATGATTGAGCTTTACCTATGAATACACCTGAAGTTAAGGGCAAATTTAATAAATTAGCGGGAGTTGAGAAAAAATATAATGTGACCAAAGAAATTTTCCAACATTCATTTTACTTCAATGGTCTCCATTAATGCTTGAAATTAGGATATCATGTATTTTATTCATTTTGAAGTCAGCTTTCTCTGAAATCTCTTCAGTTTTCAAAGGGGGTGTTTTGGACGGCAATAGTGTATTTGGTGGTCTAAATGTTTGGTAGACGTAGAGAGACATGAAGCGAGGCAAGGGAAGAATGTTGTCAGCTATCAACGAATCTAATTCTGTTTTTCCAGTTCTCTTCTCCCTAAAACAATTCAATAGATTGAATTTAATCATCAGAGAAGGTGAGAATTTCACATATTTGAAAAACATCGATTTAGATTGTTGCAACAGACGCTTTTTACTGCGAGTACATCCTGGCATTGTTTTCCGTGATATTGTTAACCCCATAACTGTGTGCAAACTATACCGCAAACTTCTTAGAAGAATTATCGCTAAAATTATATGATGAAAAACATGATAATAGGAAAGAACGTTGAAAAAAGTATGTTTTTGACTTAGTTTTCATAGAAATACATCCTGATGAGATACACCCTAGAGAGAAAGATTTTATGCTCAGGAAGATAAACTTTTTATGTTTAATTTTTTTGTATACGTTTTAAAGGCAATTATTTGATGATAAAGCAAACCCAAATGGAGAGGCTTTCTATTAGGTTTTTGGCGAAATTATTAGTATTAAAATTTTTGCTCAAGATTTAGAGCTCCTAGTAAATATTTCTCTCTCCTGCCATTAGCGTGCTCCTCACCCATATGCGACTCATTCGGTGTAATATGACATTAATGAATCCACAGTTCAACGTGCTCACCGAAAAGGTCATAAAATGGAGAAATTAAATGGGTTCCTCGCGTCCACTGTTTGTTTATGAAGTGGAAAACATCGCCTTACTATTCACTTTCTTTGTGTTTTGATCTAATTTCATTTTGGCCTTCTCTTACCCGTAATATCCCCTATTGAATGATGCCGCTTTGGAAACAAATAACGTTCGTGGCATTTAAGCAATGTACCGCAGTGGATATCTGAAAGGCGGGAAGAAATAGGGTAATTCTTTGGGGGACATCATTGAAAGGTTGGAGGTGCATCATTTTTGATTTTACTAAAATATGACGTAGCAGTAGAGCATTATGTTTGAACATATAAAATGTATTTTTAATCACTGTGCCGCCACCCTGAACTCCATGGGAGCTACTCATTTTAAATAGATTTCCTTTCGAACCGTTAAGTTTCTGGTTTATCTTTGGGTGGAAACTTTCCATATTGGAGAGAAACGATATTTGACAATCGGCCTCTGAATACGATCTCTTTGGCCCGTTTAGCGAATTATTTTAGTCTCCACTTCCCGCCCATCCAAACCCCCCAACCCTAATCCCTCCTTCTCATCAATAAAGGTGTATATTTGTCAACATGTATGTAATTTTCACCTGAAGATGACAGAAAGTGTCAAACTCCGGGTCGTGTGACTAAAAATAGTAGTTTCGAAATCAAACTGGTTAAATATTATTTCTCGCCAAGATTCCCTGCCTCTATTAATTCTTTTTGATACCTCCATTGATGCTGTTACGGTTTATGTTTCAAACAATTGTAACAGCCGATTTTCCATTAATTTTATCAGATAGTTTGTCCTGTACCTTTAATCAACTTTTGTTTTGATGATTCACATGGTGATTTTATTTTGAATATTAACACAATTATGAAAAAAAGTTTTAATTCATTGGCGAAGAAATACTAGCTGTAAGTTTATTTAACTTTTTGAAGAAACATGAATGTGCGTCACGCTTCCAATGCAATGACAAGCTCTGAACAAAATGAGTTTAGATTAATGAACTGCGGATTTTTTCGAAAAAGATGTTGAACAGATTACCCGGAAGTTATAAATGTTCGCGAGACTTCTGTTGTGTAATAGCAATTAAACATATGGGTAATTAAATCGAGTATGAAATGGCCCAAAAAATATTTCGGCATTTTTAATTTTTTTCCCCCAAAAATTCCGATTTAACAAGATTGACTGATATAAGGGTACAAACCCCCCTAGCAGTTAATAATTTACTTTCTGGTCCGAATTTATGGCTAAGATGATAAAATATAGAAGATACTAGGATCCTTAGAATACAAGGACGCCTTTGGTAAACTCTATTTTCAATTTCTTTCGCACCTTGTGAGGAGATTGGCCAGCTCAGGATGCTCGCTACGAGGTTGAGAGGTGGGATATCTCCCTTAAATTCCGCTAACGTACAGCCCAACGTTATTTTCTTCGCGGATGGGTGGGAATTGACCAAGGAAAAACAACCTACAAAATTAAAGAAATTTTCGTAAGATTTATTTTCACTTTGGCATTAAAAAAATTCTGAATCGACTTACTCTGTCTTAATTGTGATGCATGTTACAGCACCATCAAATGTGATATTTATAGCTAACATTTGTTAATGTGGTTTACTTATTGCCCTGATATATAGCTTTTAATTTTACTTATACACGTCGAAAAACTGATGCGTAATTATCTGGTCATTATTTCGGATTCCCTTTCGATTCAATTGCGTTATTACCCAAATGTTTTGTTTTACAGTGTAACCTCATAATACGAGCGCAATCCGTTCCGTGGTTTTTCTCGTAAAGCGAAACACTCGTTGGGCGAAACAAATTTTTGCATATAAATTAATGTAAAATAAGATAATTTTTCATGCCGAAAAAGAATTTGACCACAAGATGTATTCAAAGAAAATTATGCACACATTGTTCAGGATCGTGGGTCACGTTCACCTTTTCTTTTGTCTCGTATTGAAGCAACCGCGAATATGAACTCGATTTATAAAAGCAAAAAAGGAACGAAATAAATTGTTAATTATTTATGATACTTACCTCATTCCTTTTTACTAGAAAGACATTTGTTTGACATTCATTTGAGACATTTGTTTGCGCGGATGCTTCAAATTTTGGTAAAAATGCAATTCAGAATGGTCGTTAAATAAATATTTGATATGCATCGCAATTGTCTTCTAAGGGCGATGCCTCGTACGCATGGTACAATGCAAAAGTTTCCCGTAACTTCTACATCTCATTTAGCCTGTTTTTTTTGGGTTTAAAACTTCTTGAAGGCGTATAGACCTTTTGAATAGTAAATAAGCAAGGGTTTAATTTCCGAGCCGCCGCTAGCATTTGCGCAAAATAGCAGCGTGAGATGACCTTTCATTGGCTTTTGCCCGGACAATGCCTTCTCTTCTCCTGTTACGTGTACAAATATAGGCTTGCTTCGGTATCTTCATGCAGAAGAGACCCGTCTCGTCTCAATCTCAATTAAAAATCTTTTCGGGCAGGTAACCCTCAGAATCGACGAGCTTCTTGAAGTTACCGATGAAGTTCTCTTCTGGCTTGGTTTGGGAGCTTGCTGCTTCACCTTGCCTCACCACGCCGTGGATGCCGGTTTTTCATGTAATCTTCTAAATCCACACACGGCTCCCCTTAAATACTTCTTCAGCCGTTGATGATCCTGATATTATCTTAACGAGGTTGGTGAAAATGACTTTTCCCTTCTAACAAATGATATTCTTGTTAATAGTGTCGATTTTCAATTGCTTTTCATTTATCCATATGAGAGACAACCCTTTAACATCGTCGAAAATACGTTGCCATTGCGTAGATATTATTGTTTTATCTCTTAGAAGCATCTATATCCCTTTTTTGTACTTTTTCTTGAAGAAAATGCAAGGCGTTGATGTCGACCGATTGTTGATGAGCGTCCCAGATCAGCCTCGCTCACATTTTATTCCTGATTTTCAATAATGTTACTTTTCATTTCTACTGTTATTTTTTAAATTCTCTTATGTGTTTCTTTTTATGGATTTTTCTTCGGGGGCAATTTTAAAACTTTGCACAAAATATTATTGAACTTTGCACAAAATATCACTAGTAATATGCGTGAACACAAGTTAAGAAAAACGTGTGGTCACTAACAACGCTAAGATGCTAGCGGAATAATTGATAGAACTGCAGTATTATGTACGCAATGAATCCGGGCATTACCCTCTCCTCGTCACTCGTTATCCGAAAAATCTCGTGCTCGTAATGCGAAGTTCTCGTTACGCGAGGTTCCACGGCATTGCATTATATTGCCTTCAACGAAGTAGATATTAGCCAAAACCCGAATCTTCAACGAATTAAGCATATCCTGGGTGAGTTAGTCTTATAAAAAACCAGCCCTCTAAACTGAACAATGCGAGTTTCAATCTCTTATCTTGGAATGGATATTTTATGAGCACCAGTGATAGTTCGGAAAGCTGATGAGAAATGAAATACGGCTGATCATGTTCACCAAACTCTTCAGTTGGTAGGTGTTGGCCAACCCAACACTTATCAACCACTGTTTTTGTTAACCCACTACCCTACCATTCCGCAAAATTATTTTTGTTTTATTAAAATGAAACCTAATATCTTATCTTAAGGAAAACCTAAATATAACGCATCTCGACAACTCCGGTAAATCAAAGTTAAGATTCCGAAAACCGCCGAAAATAAGTCATTACCTTTTGTTTTGAACTAATGATATCACAAATATTCGGGCAGTTTTCGATAGTAATTGTTGAAATGGTCTCATTAATTTACTGAAAAAATACGGAGTTGGTCACTATCTATGTCTTCCACTACTTCTGCACACTAAGTTCGAAGCACAAACCTTTGAGGCAGAGTCGTGGCATGTCTCTGCCAGTGAGTGGCCCGAAAAAGAAAAAAAAATCGTTTTCCATGTTTACAACGAAGCAGTATTTCCTGACAGTTTCCTGACACAAGGTTTTAATTCCATTTAACTTCCTTTCTCAATCGTTAGCCACCAAAGCATAGTCCGGATCTCTCTTTGCCCTACTTTTCTCTTCCTCTCTATCCTCTTTACACATATATCATTATGGAATAGGTTTTTCACTTCCCCATCAAACGACACGTTCGAGAAACCACACTCACTTCTGCTAATGGCCGAGCCTTAAAAATTCTATATAGCTTAGCCACAGAGTAAGGCGTATCTTAGTAACTTAGGTTAAGTTTGGTTTACGCCTGCTGCCTTATTTTTCAAAGTTTGAGATAACATTTTCAATTTCCTTTTTTAAAAATCTAAGTATGTTTTATTCAGTTGAGGTTCTCTTATTTTCCAGAAAAACTGACTCCAGTTACTTTAATAGTAGCGTCAAACTTTCATTTCAATTTAAGCGAGGTATCAACAAAATTTTTTCGTAGGAAATAATTTGCTGTTATTTTATAATAAGAGATGAGTCCATGACATGCCTAAATGCTCTACCAGTTTATTGCGAGTAACAGTAGGTCATCAACGTTTCAAGCATTTTACTGAATATTAGTGCTATTATTTTACGTATTTGGTCTATTTTTAAGGAATTTACAGCTACTGCAGTGATATTAGGTTGCTACTTGACTCACAAGGGTGTTAACACAAGCGCAATCTGTGGGTAATTTTCCTCACTTTTTAGTTGAGTGGGCGACAAAAATTAATTTTACGGATATGGTTAAGGTGTCAAATTTTAATTTCCTTTCCATTTAAACATTTTGAACTTTTAAATTCCCTGTTTCTATATTTGACTCAAAGAGCATTACTTTTTAGGCGAAAATTACTGTATCTAAAATAAAATATTTAAAAAATCAATATGGAATAATGCTAAAAACCCGATTAAACGTGAAAATTTTGTCACAAAATAAAACAATTATCTTGCTTTACTTAGGTAACCGCCATTGTAAATTATTGATTTAGAAGATTTTGATTTTGCATACTTTTAAAAAGTGTTTGTATAAGTTTAAAGAGACCATAATCACATTTTTATCGCATTGAAACTCGTGGTTTAGCAAATTTTGTGCAACCTACGTCACAGTGGGAAGGAAATTTCACCGAAAATGGAGCTTTTTCTGTGCTAACTCTCTTGAAATTCAATAATAAAGCACCTTCAATTTTATTTTTAAAAATGATTTCTCGTGGAATGACTAAATATAGATTGAGATTCACTGAGTAAATTGATTTGGTAATTTTTCATACAAAATATATAATAATATTACCGGTTTCGACGCTGATATGACATCATCAAGTATACAAATATCAGACATACCTGATATAGATAATGATTAAAATGTATGATGTCACCTATGCATCGAAACCTGTAGTATTTTAATAATTTTTTGTGCGAAAAATTCCAGGTTTATTTTTTCAGAGATCATGAATTTTCACATAGTAGAGCCTCAAACCATCGAATTCATAGATTGAGATTGAAATGTCAGCATGTATTTTTTTCATGTGTGGTATTGAAGACATTAAGTTTTTATATATTGTGAATGGAGCGCGAACAGACTGGCACGTACAAGGTATCTTCTGCATTAAAAAAGTACAAGTGTGCACAAATACTCCATCGTAAAATTTAGCTCACTCTTTTATTTTTTTAGCACTAAAGACTTATCGCGCAATTCGCTAAAGTTGTGGAAAATACTGACAGAACGAGCATAACGCATAACAATGGAATATCTTTGGAAGTCGATTATGGTTAGCTCCCATGTTCGTATCAGCTACGGATTTCGGGAATTTATATAGCTTGGCAGTCAAGTTACAGCTGACGGGATAAGCAAACGAGAAATAGATAATACAATAAATATACCAAAAGTAGCATGAAACTGGAAATAGAGATCTAAGAGCTCCATGGCCTCGTAAATAAATAAAATAAAATGAAAACTACAATAGCCGTAATAAGTATACTATAATACTTATAACGGATATAGGAATTCTCATTTTATTTTATTAGAAAAAGAGATATTTAACGTCAAAATTTATTAGTGTAAGCGTCAGGAAAAGAATGCCCAAAGTATTCGTGTGGATTCTTTTATTATGCTGCTCCGAACTAGGTGTATTGGAACAGCAGAGCGAAGAAGACTGCCGTCTGAGCGATGGTATTTTAGAAGGTTATTCATAATATTTTTCACAGATATGGTCCCCAACGTTCTCCGAGTCCTTAAAAAAATTGAGGAAGACGCTACTCGGGAAGACCTTAAATCTAAAGAGAGATGAATAGTTTGGAAGGGGATCGAGATGTTGCGGTGGCTATCGTACTGGCTTCCCACCCAGAGGGTCCGGCGGTGCTGAATATTTTTCAGTGGTATCTCGATCCCTACTTGAAGTGCTCTGTGGAGGGCACTTAGTGAGTGCGCCGTCCATCGGATGGGACGTTAAGCTGCGGCTCTCTTGGCGCCGTTCGTAAATGGCGCAAATAACCTCATCCGTCGGCCGCTTTCCCGAAATACTACTAGTATGAATAGATTGGACACATTTTTCGGCACGTAGGCTAGCTGGAAAATACAATGGAGGGTATAATACCGGCGAAAAATTGTAGAAAAAAACACCCGGATCGAAATACACAATTCCAATAATATTTGAATTCAGCTTTGCATCCTCTGCTGGTATGAAACGACTTGTAGAGAGTAGAAACCATGTGGATAAATGCTATAGCTTCCATTCAGCCAAAGGAGGAAAAGTGAGAAGGAAACAGTGAAAAGAGGAACCGAATTAGAAACTCTGAAATGATAGGAGGGTATGCGCGAAGCTCAGTCGAAGTAGGCCAGTTGCTGTCTGCCTACCTCCATCAAAGGGTCAAATATACCTTCATCCTCAGAATGTGCCCGAATTTTCAGAGTTGTTGTGTGACACAATTCAGGAAGAAGCATATGAATATTTTTCACAGAATCAGTCATTTTTTCTGTTTATGAAATAACCATAAAATTATCGATATCTGACGTGGGATATGAGAAGAGCGATCGACCCATTTTCCCTTCCTCCCCCGCAGTAGTCGCCTTATGTGATTGTCGAATTTTTCATTTGGGAACTGTCATGGGCCAAGTATTAAATTTAAAAAATTTTCATAGAATACATTTTTAAACGCTTTTGTAAATAATGAATCACAACTTCTCAAAGTTAATTTCTTGTGAAAAAAATCGCAGTTAGAATGCCGTGCGATTTCCCGAAAAGTAGCAGTAATACTCAGGAAAAATATTAATAAATAACGAAAATTAAATTTTTTCCTCGTGACATCTATCCATTTATTCTCTTTTCCAGGGATATTTTTTTCAGTTTTATGATACCGCTGTAATCATGCCATGAATAGATAAAACTGATCGTCTGATTCAATTTTTTTGCGTGTTACTAACGAAACGAAAGAAACCTTCATATCATACCATTCCTTATAATTATTTGTTAATGGTGTGAAAAACAAAGATCACGGAATACAAAGGTTAAGTTTTTGAGGAAAGGTTACTCTTAATTCCGTTTTATCTTGTTCTCAATGCCAGCCAGAACTTATGAAGAGCAACAGAAAAAGTCAAGCACACTTTTAAGGGCGTTGTTTTATTACACCTATAATGCAGTCGGTTAAAGCGAGCCACACCTGAAGCAATCGCATTCTTCCTGTTATATGGCCAATTGGTGGGACTCCATCAAGTAGAAAGAAGAGATCGTTGCTCTTCTAGAGAATACAAGTTATTAGCAACCGGTGTGGATACAAGGAATCATCCTCTGGTGTGCGTCATAGTGTACCCTTACCTTTACAACTTATTTGGAAGACGAGGGAAGAATCAGTGGGATGGAGTAGGTACTTTCTTTTAGCCTTTTAACGTTGGTCTTTTGATGGCATAAGGCAGGTATAAGGATAAAATATTCAACTTATTCTACGTATTTTTAAAGGTAATCATATACAAACTGTTGCAAAAACAAAAATTTAGAATTTAAAACAAATTTTTTAACCACAAAAGTCGTTGTGTGGCTTATTCTAACTCAAATTCAAATAATCATCCAAGGTTATTCGCGGGGGTAAAAATAATTCCATTCACGAAATTAGTTATGAATTATAATTAAGTTATATTTAATATAAATTTGTTCCTATGGTGACTAGACTAATGGTCTATAGCATCTCAGTGCTTTAAGGGAAAAAACGACCATAGCCACAAAATAAAAATTAGGACTCAAAAAACCAATAAGAAAAAATACTCTTTTTTAAATAGAACCATAATTGATTGGAATCAGCTGCCTGGAGGTTTGTTTGAGCCCTTTCCATCCAATTTTAGAAGTTTTAAGTTGAAATGTAAAGCAGCCACTGGGTAATAAACTTCATTGTAGTCATGAAAATATTGTTTGTATGTGATGTGGACGGCATATTGTATGTGATGTGGAAGTTTGTTTGTATGTGATGTGGAAGTGTCATTATGTAAAAATATTTTATCTCTTCTGTTTTTATGTGTTCGTATGTAATTTTCGTTGTAGAGTTATCTTTGACCTAACCTGACCGTTGCCACCAGGAAATTTGCCTAATTGCAACGTAATTGTGTAAAATAAAATAAAAATAAAATAACATACTTGAATATATGTCCTTTCAGTGAAATAATTAGTAGATCAATACATTTTTTAACATCCTTATTTTTAGTAATCTCATGGGGAGACTGGCAGAAAATATATTAGGAAATATATAAAAATCAATATCTAAATAATCATTATATTAAAAAATATATGAAAGGAGATATGGATGGAAGATTTATATAGGAAGACTAAGAATGAGAAGCAAGTGGTGGACAGTATTGATGCAAGAAGCTATGAGGGAATGAAGTGGTTGGAAGGGAACAAGATAATTTGGAGAGCTGCTATGAATCAATCCTCTGATGGATAATTCATTATTATAATAAATACTCCTTAAATCTTCGAAGGTGGTGGTGAAGCCGAAATTTTGGGAGCCACTGGCCTTGAGTATAGCCCTGTTCCTAAGTTTCAATCGAGATTTGAATAGTACTTGGTACATAGGCCATTGAGTTACTTCATTATGACTTGTGATATATGGTAGCATACAAGCTCTGTCCAGAAGGTATACAGCCATGCAATATTTTGTGAAAAATGCCTACCTAGAACAATGAAGCCTTAGTACCCTTCGAACTCTCTCTTCAGTGCCCTTCACTTCCCTTGGGACCTCGCACACTTATCCCAGCGTCTCTTACAATTATCAAAACAATAGGAAATGTCCGTTTATCAGATTGCTCATCAGCTGTCTCGTCACATTCTCCTTAATCTCGTCAACCGACTGTTGGGAAGACTGGGCTTTTGCTTCAGCGTCATAGCTGTAGACCCATGACTCATTTCCAGTGATGACCTTTTTTAGAAAACCTGGGTCATCGTTTGCGGTTTGTAGCGAGTCCCCTGCAGCTGCAGCACTAAATTCTCGACGTTGACGAGATAAAAGAGAATGCGACTGGACAGCTGGTTATCATTCCGAAAAAGGACTGTGCTGGTTGTTTTGAAAAGTGGAAGAGACGCTGGGATAAGTGCGTGAGGTCCAAAGGGAACTAAAGCCTCATTGTTCCAGGTAGGCTATTACCTCAAAATATTGCATGGCTGGTCATCTTCTGGACAGACCACGTATGCTACGAACGTTTGTAGATTTTCGTTCGTCTCGTCATGTGACTCAAATTTGGAAATGCAATCAAATAAAAAGTAGGCAGTGAGTAAAAACTAAATCTACGTACATGAACTCTTTTGAGAAGTGAATGCAAAAGTCAATATTCATGAAAACTCTCGTGGTTGAATAGCAATCGAAGTAGTTCTCAAGGCATTTATCTGTTTTCTTTGACAGTCTCAAATTGTTTATTAAACTTGTATATTTTGATTTTTCTCTGATAATAACGTGTTGGAAGTCACCATTATGCTCAAAATAGTTTTCTACTTCAAGATTAAGTTTGCAGGATTTTTCTATTTTCTTGGGTCGCTGTAGAAAGGTTTACGTTACCGATAATAAGAAACGAACCCGATATATATATATATATATATATATATATATATATATATATATAGTATTGCGAATGTATAACTATTTTTGAGGATGTCCTCTTATTCCATTGGAGCGACACAAATACCAAGTACCAAAGTACCAAGCACAAAGGGGATATTCCTCCAACTATAATTCAAAGCTTTTGCGGCGAAATTAAATTTTCACAAGCTAGGTAATTTGGTTAATTTTCGGAAAAAGCGTCGTATAAAAAGTCTCATTCTGGGTAATTACTCAATCCCTTGATTCTCGTGTTAATATAGGCCCTTTAATTTGTCACATATCCTCAATCGTCTTATAATCTTATTATTGACCAAATCGCTGATAATATTTTGTGTGATTACTTTAGACTACTGCAACTGAAGCGATATGGCTATGCTAGTCTTTCGCACTAAGTGTGTACTGATGCATAGATTGACCACCGAATGATAAGAATGTGATGATTATCTTCACTTTTGTCAGCATTCCTTGAAGTTCAAATCGTTAAAAAAGGTTAAAAACTTTTCGTTTTTGACAAAATTTAAAATATCACACATTTTCAGTTTTTAGGCAGGAGAGATTCTAAATTATAATATGATTTCCAATGAATTTGGTGGAAAGAATATTTTAGGAAAAATTTTTTCCGTGGGCATTCAATTTTGGTAGGTTTTTCGTAGTGTGCACTTATACGGGGAGAATTTAAAGGGCGCCAAAGTATCTGAGCTATGCGGAATGCAACTCTGTCGGAATTAACATGAAAGAAAAATACGTTCCCTTTTTCAAACGAACGCCCGTCGACTGAAAGGGGATATTCCGTGATGGATTACAACTCGATCCCTTATATAGGTTAGCAGGTTTCACCACGCTGACGAATACTTTGACCTTCTGCTCCATGGGTTTAATCACTAAATAATTCGGCAGCTGGCGTTAATTAGGCTCAGGTTCGAAGTCCTGCCAAAACGGCCATCGACACCCAACACCGTATTTCGGTAAAATGTGCCGCCCGCTTTTCGCCGCGTTTCGACGCCTGTGGCGGCCAGCGGTCGCCCATCCCGACTCTCCCACCCACTCCCAGTCTCAACCCCCTCTCAGTTTTCCTCCCCCTCCTTCCACCCGTCTCCTCCACCCCTTCCCAGCGGCGAAGTTTCAAAAGATAGAAGAAAGGGTGTAGGATGGGAAAATAACAAGGTGGGAGTTAAGCGAGGATGATTGGATTACCGAATCCTATTCGACTACCCTCGCTAAACAGAAAGGTGAGGTGAGATTATTTTTTTCTTCTTTCCGCTACCTTTTTTTTCCCCCTCCTGTGTTTAGCGAAAAGACGTCAACCACAACCAGTGCGAAAACAGTCAGACGCTGTGTTTACGGCTGTGATCCAAATCCGCCCGAATCCGGTGATTCTCCCTTCATCCCACTCCCATCCAGCCCACTACCCCGTGCTGTAACTATCGTATTCGCAAGCGTAAAGATGTTTTTTTCGTTCCATGAGCCTAATTTACCTTCAACAGAATTATTACAAGGCTGGAAAATGCAGGAAATTTGGAAAAAGTCATGAAAATTGATTACTAATTCATAAAAAAATCTGGTAAATTCTGTAAAATTCGTGGAAAAACAAGATAGCTCTTAGAGTCTCACTTTTAAAAGTAGATGCATCCTAAAACCACGTTGAATGGTTCATATTTAAAAGCCAGTGTTGGGTTTTTAATGTTTAATAAAAATCCAAAATGTAGCACTACTTTACGACATATAACCTCCAATGCATCACAATGGTAACATAGTGTTATGTATCTACTCAATACGAGTATTTGTTTGCTCCATTTCAATGTGATAAGTCTGCCTAATTACGAATATGACCCGAAAAAAATGAATTTTAGACTGAAAATCCTGAATACCTTCCACGGCTTCTCACAGGCTAATGAAGCAAATATTTTTCTGATTTTATATATGACTTCCATGAGATATTGTACTAGAGTTTTACTGATGTCGCTCATTCCGCTTTAAGATCCAGACTTGGTTCGATACATGGTAATTGGAATTAAATTTGAAAAAATGCGTAGTAATACATTTTTGGGAAAAGAGTAACACCCCCCCATTTAGTTACAAAGTGAAGCAAACAGAAATTGCGAGGGCAGATTCCTTTAAATACTTGGGTATAACAATTACTCACGACCTGTCCTGGGGAAAGCACATACGGGAAATATGCGGTCGCGGTAATAAAAAATTGGGATTTTTAAAAAGAGTGCTGGGTAAATGTGACGAAAAAGTGAAGGAACGATGTTTTCTTGCCCTAGTCAGGCCCCACCTAGAGTATGCTGCCAGTATATGGGATCCTGAAGAGATAAATTCAATTTCGGAATTGGATCGAGTTCAGCGGAGGGGGGCTAGATTTGTCAAAAATTGTTATGGCCAACGCAGTAGCGTAACTACTTTGCTAGAAAATTTAGGCTGGGATTCCCTTACACAGCGGCGTTTACGATATAGTTTAAACTTTTAAAGATGGGTCCTTTTCCGATGACATCAAGAACATAATACGACACCCAACGTATTACGGGTGGAGGGATCACGAATGTAAGATTAGAGAGATTGACGGCAGGACAGACAGATTTAAATGATCATTTTTTCCGAGAACAATAAGAGACCAGAATTCTTGCAATCGAAATCCCCCAGGAGCCGGCTCGACATAATAAGTATTAACCTACACGGTAGTGACTGCGCAGGGTTATACGATTATATTTATGTATATTTTTTTTGCAGGTTCCCCTTACCTTTCCCCATCCATTTGAAAAACCCTAACCCCCCCATCCCTTACCCTTTCCTCCTGGTGCTGCACCCCCTGCCACACACCTTTTTGGTGGCTTGCAGGGTATTGATGTAGATGTAGATGAAGATGTGAAGAGAATATTAAACCAATCTCCGAAGTGTGAAACGTAAACTGTAAATCTCCAAACATTATTTTGGTTTAATTAATCTGGATATTAAGAGCGTAAAAGTATCATATGGTTTTTTAACAAAATATACTTTATAATAATTTAATTGATACGTATCTGGCAATATGGTGGTGCCGTGATATTTATTAAAATTTATTACATATGGTAACAATTATCCTTAAGACGTATTTAATCATGGACTGATTCGGTGAAACCACGGGATATTTCACTACGTTTCTCCAAAGTTTAAGGGACCGCAGATATAGATATTGTGGTTACCCCTTCGCTGCAATTTTTATTCAATGCTGCGACATTTTGAATGTGCTAATTTTCTCCAATAATTTCTATCGAACTCATGAAGAACTTTTTTCAAGTCGTGATTCAAATATGACCATAATGTTGGAAGGATTTTTCAAAGGATGTTAAAAGAATAATTTTCCTGGAGCTAAATTTAATACAACTGCGCACTCGCACTGGAACGCAAAGGATAATTTTCACCATCGCCATCTTTAAGTGCATGAGCGAAGTACTTGGTCATCCATCCTTGATATTGCTCGAAATTTATAGATATAATAGCTAAGAGTTTTCAGTTTTTAGCATAAGTTTAAGTATTCTTGTTTATACACGCGATTAGGTTTTGCGCTAAACTGAAAAAATCTCTTGAAGAGACTGACAAAATGATTTGTGAGGCTTTCGGGGACTCTTCTCTGTCCTACTCACAAGTTTTGAGGTGGTCAAAGGCCTTAAAGGAGGGCCGGGAAGAGATTCACGACGAGGAAACCCAAAAAGGCAAGAATGAGCCAATCAAAGGTGAAAACAATGCTCATTGTCTTTTTAAACAGTAAAGGAGTGGTCCATAAGGAGTTTGTTCCTCAAGAACAGACAGTTAACGCTACCTACTGCGTGGATGTGCAGGAAAGGCTCCAAAAAGTGTCTTCCGGACAAGAAAAGATATCTCCGCTGCCTGGAAACTCCATCACGACAACTAGCCTTACCACAACGCGGTACGAGCCCACGAGTTCCAGGCCAAACACCAGGTGCCAACGCTGCCCCACCCTCCCAATAGTCCTGATGTCCCAGGCAGGCAGGTCGGATTAAGGCAGCCCTGACAGGAACCCGTTTTTTGTCCATAGAAGAGATCCGATCAGCCGTGACGAAGACCTTGCGAGAGGTCCCTGAAGACTCCTTCCAGGGCGCGTATCGGTCATGGCAGAGTCGCTGGAAAAAATGTAGAGAGGCCCAAGGAGAGTACTTTGAAGAATTTAAAGTGTTTGTGCAAATCTGTTCAATACATCACTTTTAAAAAATGATTGTATTACTTTTGGAGAGTACCCCGTATATCTTATCCAAGGTAGATAACGTCAAACCAGTGTTAGGTTTTAACCTAGCATGTGTGTAAGATAACCTTAATCTATCTGCGAGACTCTTTAGAGAGGACAATCGATGCTAACACGGCTGCACCCTCAAAGTATGTAGTGAATGAGCCCTCAATTCGTGTCTATGTATAGTTCATTCACCGATAATGTAATTAGTGGTGCCTTTTTATTTATAGACGTAGAAGAGAGGAAGTTGGTAACGGATACTGAAAGAAGACAAAAAAATGGAGGTTATTGAGTCGGAATTCTGTAGATCCACATTGAAGGGAGAATGTTAGATAATTAGGACTGATAGAAGCATACTACAAATAGAGATAGGGAAATTAATAGGATTATAATGCAGGGAAGGAGTATACATAGTACTTATAGTGTGCAGTAGTGCCTTAGAAGTCCATTAGGTAGTGAAATACATTCAGAGACCCTCAAAAAGCGGACTGTTTATAAGAAAAAAGAATGCCTTAGGACGTTACGTATGCCAACATACCCAGACCATTGTGCTGGTTATTTTGCTTATGATAGGTATATTTTGTGATATATATATATATATATATATATATATATATATATATATATATATATATATATATATATATATATATATATATATATATATATATATATATATACACATATGTATATATACATATGTATATTTATATATATAATATTTATATATGTATATATATGCCTAGTATCCATATGATAACATATGATAGCATTTAACTCGAGTTATCTGCGTTTTTTGTGATGACCTTTTAATTTTTTTTGGTATATCGTTTGAAAATTCCTATAGAAGTGGAACAAGTCCCTGAGTAGAGGACAGAGGGCTTTCGCTTTGTCATAAAGGAGATGGAGAGTGTGGCAGTGTGAGTTAATTGTCTTGGTATCTATAAATTCTGCAAGTAGTTAGCGGGGAGAGATCACTGGAGGAGGAGGCAATATTAAGTGGGTGAGAAATATGAGCAGCAGAAGCGTTTGTGGCATATGGTGAAGGGGAAGAGTGAATATTGCGGAAGTAAGTAAATGGGGAAGTTGCAATAAGTATTAGAATCGGCTTTAGAGGACTAAAACTTTGCAAATTTGACTCAGAGCAGAATATAGATGAGGTACGGCTCCTAACGTAAGGTGGGTGGTCTACGAAATACTGGGAAGATATGCATTGAGAAATGAGTTGGGTAATTATTTTTGTACATATTTAGGAGAGTTACCCACGACTCGCTATGTAGAAACTGATTAAAGTCAATTGTAAAATTTAAGTATTCAAAGAAATCCATTTAAACTTCATTCTTCTTGCATATTATGATCATGATAACTGCCCAATTGAAAACACCAGCGTTTTCATTAATTTCATATTTAGCGGTCCACTTATGAACATCGTCTGAACAATAAGAAAGTAAATTTAGAGATTTGATTAACAAATTAGAATGCCGTATTTAGCAGCTCCAAATTCGTTATTCAGGCTTTTGTCACTACAAATCTGGTCGATAAAAATAATTATCAGGTGGTGCATTGAAATCAAGAGCTAGGTGCAAAGGTGAAATAATTAACGTAATTACTTACGTATGGCCGGATTAGATTCATTACCTACGCACAACCCAGGAATTTCTCGTCTAACGAAAAAGGACTTTGTAAACAAAAATTAAATTTGTTCGAATCTCTCTAATCAATATTAACTCCTTTAAAGACCTTAATGCGTATACGTAATGCGTACTCCCCTCAAATTTCAAACACCATAGTAAAAACCACATGCAGCATTAAAAGTACTGAAGGTGGTTGGTAAAAGTACGCGTGTTTTCCAACATTATGGGGCTAAGGAACCCTGAAGCTAAATTTTCTTTGCATTATATACATCATAGGTCATGCGTGGATATGAACACAAAAAATGGACACTCAAGAAGCAATAAACATTTAAACTTGAGGTTCTTTCAAAGGTTTTTATGAGCATCTGTGGTTCGGTTCCCTTCAAAAGACGAATTATTTTCTCTCCAGCATTTGGCGTCACTTACGGTATTCGTATTTACAATTCACGAAACCACTTCCTTTCCACATAGTTTCAAGGCGTTCGATTTTGGACCCATTGCAATATGTGAAAACTATGTATTGATTTAGACCAAAATTGCTGTCTTTTTGAATCACCAGAGTTCTGACTACGTTAACCAGGCGTGAAAACTCAATATACACATATGTAACACCCCAATTTCCATTCCGTAACTATATATCAATAGGTACGTTCATATAACAGGGTATAACAAAAAACTCATTAATTTATTCACGTTTCTTTGGAAACTAGTTTAATGTTTGCCGTTAGGTACCTGCAACACCATAGTGCGTAATCAGGTCGCATTGTGTGCCACATGACAGTTTCAAAGTTTAAGCGTAAAGTTTTATTAATTCTCGCCTTTAAAGTTTTAAAGGTTAGAATTAATAAAAATTATCTTGCCGCAGCTGAAGATGGAGGATCGCGTATTTTAACTGACATCGGGTACAGTGATGGAGTTATGAAATTAGATAAAAAACTTGGGGAGTTTTGAGACATAACTTTCTACTTAACATTCCCTTCGTTGAAAAAGTCCATACGTTTAATAAAGCAAATGATATGGCATAAGATTAAAGTGATTCCTTTAAACCCGTTTCCTGAAAATCTTTGATACCGCACCTACACTGGATGTCTCATTATCTTGTCTCCGTAACTTGGTTAAACTATTTTTGTCTCAAATTTGGTTTAAAATTAGGTGAGAATATAGTTATTTTCTAATTAAAACAGTCAAACTTATTTTTACTCGTAATCCTGCATCAGGTTGACTACGTTTTTGATATTTTGTTTATGGCTAAAATGGCGTTATTATGTGCGCGGTTTTCGATTCATTATATACTCTGAACATGCGCACGACATTATGTTATATCCTAAGTATATTTTGTAATCTAATCACGAAACTCTAAGAAATTTAGCTATCAGTGTGAGGATAAACCCTCTCATAAAACGTGTGCCGATTTTGAATTCGTATATTGTCAATCCTGCTGCCTGACTTCGTTTTCACTCCTCAGTAACTTTATACTGTTTTTACTGGGTATTTATGTAGGCTTGACCAAATGTAAAAGCCAATGTTTTGGTTTACAGAGTATCAAATATTCAATTTTCTATGGAAAAATGCATGCCTGAGAATATTCCACTAAATTAAAACTGATTAATCCCTAGCCAAATATGGGAAAAATCTTTCACAGATCCAAATGTTTGGAGTAGCAGCGAATGGTACCAATTAACAAACTAATCCCTCTATCAAGAGCAGTTGTATTTAATCGGTTGACGACAACTTTCCAGCGCATACTTCAGCTCTCTTCTCATTGGCTATGCAGATCCATCGTGGAAGAAACCGTCAATGCACAAACGATCTCATGATGTTTACTCTGATGAGGTCCTTATAAACCATACTTTCAGTGCCGA
>NW_027287316.1:29965434-30000434 GCF_022747635.1 Hetaerina americana
AAACCAATTCGCATATCGCGACTACTATTTTAAATAAGAAGCACGGTCGAAAGAGATGTTTTAATAACGAGGCACCGTATATATTAAAATTCGTATTGTGGGTTAGATATGCTTATTTAGGTATCTTCCTTGTCCTAACTTGTTATTTTCATGTGATTATAACACAGTATTCCAGAGACACGAATTTTGAGCCTATTGTAATATCAAAAACATTTTTCACGTTAATATTAAATTAGATTTCTGTGACTTACGATATTTTTAGAAGAAATATAGGTGATCTAATAAAATAATCAGTAGTCCGATATTACGAAATTTGCTTCGGTTATTGGGTTTTGTAATTAAATTTATCATTAAAAACTTTCGAAATTTAGTAGAGAGATGAATTCTGATTCGAATTTTTTAATGAATTCAGATGTCTCCCCGCAGCGACGTTAATTTACGAATGTTAAGTGCATTTATTTTCACCCTTAAGTTGAAAATCCACCAAAATGAGACAGGCCGGTCACATTAGAGCTAGAATTTGAGTAAGACAACCGGAAGTTAATCAAGGAATACATCTCGAGGAAAAAGGGTTCATTAAATTTCACTTGTATTCCATTGATTTTATTGGCACTAACACCACAAATTGACCATCACATGAAGAAAAAAAACGAAATTACTACTGCTATGAGCCCAACATTATTAGTGATGATATACCGCTCAAAGGTAGGCTTTAGACTGCCTATAAAATTCGCTTCTTCATGCTTCTCATTTCTTCCAAAAACCGTCTTCATTCCATAGCTATGCCTAAAACTTCTTTGCTTACTATTTTATTCGTTCTTCTAATACAGCCCGATCATGAAACCTTAATTTATGATTTATAATTGTGTACATGTACTTAAATGATTGAGCTCATGGAGCAGTATTTGACTCAAGGTTGGGTGACCATTTTGAAAAATTATGCGCCGGTCTATTGTTCTGAGTGAATTATAAATGTAGGCTTCAGCTCATCCTTTGGATAATAATGCTTAAGAGAAGCCTTTATTCCTGTTCTCTAACGTGACGCATTAAATTAGTTGGGCTGCCATGGTTTGCCAATTTAAACCAGTAAGACTAGGGATAGTAGCAATGGCAGTAAGATCAATATTTTTGCAAAATATAAAAACGGAATTTTTGGTTTTATATTTGTAGACAATGATTTATTTGAACTAACTTGGGCAATTTAACTATGATCAGTGATTGATTTTACGATTGTATCCATTGGGGTTAGTTATTCGCTGGATAATAATGAAAAATGATTCGGATATTTGCTAAGGCAACCATTTAGAGCACTCATTTTCTTAAACGGATGGATCACGAAATATCATGCATGCCATCGGAACGCGTGAGGGGGTTTGCGGTATTTTGTTTCACATGAAGACACGCGCAAACTTGGTGGCCTAAGTTTTCGAGAGTCTTTCCTTGGCATTTCCTGTGATGTTTCGTTTGCGAGATGGCGCTGCGTTCCACAGCCATAGGTCTTTTCCAGGCACAGTTCTTCCATCGTAAAGGGATGTCTCATTGGACCGTGAAGGACGCAACTACCTGCGTGAGCCGCCATTCCTTTACATCACCCAGTAAAAGAGATCGTAAGCCAACCCGAGAGCATCCGGGAATACGTCCCTGTGAGGGACAGCACTTTTATCTGCCATTAAAAAACACTCGATTCGGCGATGAAAAGATAGTGACGGAATTAACTCTCCCTCTTTCTCCCCCACTCACTCTAATTTAGCCGACTTTGTCGATCTTCGTTCTTGGGCGCAGTAGTTTGTTCCTCGGCTCAGCAATGTGTTCTGTCCCTACTTTTTTCTTGTGACAGATACGAATAACATCTAATTAAAACTCTGGATTGAAACATTTGTAGAGAAAAAAATTATTTAAAAACTTAGAGAGCCACGCCTCGTTGGGGCATCGTTCCCTATCTACTTGAAAGCAAAGTTCCCACGATGACACATTTTTATCTTTGCGGTTGTCGGTCATATGTTAGTAATGAATAAATTGTTTATGACTTAATAAAACTTCATGGCAAAGCTGTGTCTTAGATGAAATATATGTCTGAGGTCTAGTAAGGCTAATAAAGTTTGAAAATAAAGAATTTTATGAGTAAGATTGCACCCGATCGCTCCTCGTTATTTTTAATAATCTCGTGTAAGTTTCTTTTATATATATATATATATATATATATTTATATATATATATATATATATATATATATATATATATATATGTATGTATAAAATCCCTATAATTATTTTCCTAAAATCATCTTTCGTTGGAGGGTGGAATAGTAAATAACCAATCAACTGGTTGAGAAACTCAAAGAAATTAACGCGCGGACGACATTTCTGTCCTGTTATATACGATTCTATGGCAACTGTAATTCTAGTCCCATCGTTGACGGTGTCGTAATGAAAGCGATTCTTGCCAACCAGCGTCATCCCTCAGTCCCTTTTGCGATGGTCTATGCGAATGCGATATCGATCTATTCGCATTGGCTCGCGACCCCGATATACCCTTCCGAGTAACCACCGGGAAGTAAACTCGAGGTAAAGGAAGTGGAGCGTTAGCAGAATACGACATAGTTTAAAACTCTCAGAGATCGAGACCGCCATGAAGTTTTCACGACGAGAACATGACGCGTTTGTTCGGAGAAACTTGAACTTATTCACTGTTTTGGATTCCTTCAAACCCTGCAGAAGTTGAGTGGACTGCTGATCGAGTTCTTGAGGATATTTAATAGCTTCCCTGCGGGAGATGCTCGGGGCTTACCTCGTGGGCTTCCGATCTTTCAGCGCCCACGATGGCGTGGCAAAGTGGCAATGACTCAAAGACTACGCCGGGGTAAAAACAAACCATAGCCCTCGACCATGTTTTGAGAGTGTAAACAGAAGGTAAAGCGTAAATTCATCGTCATAACTACTGCACGTAAATAAATATCAAAGGAACATGACTATATCTGCTTACCCAATCAACTAAAAACATTTTTAAGTGGATTCGGGATTCGCAAGGGCTCACTTTTGAATTCTGTAGCGGCTAATATACGATACGGTTCAATTAAGTATGAGCATAGATTTATTGGTGACATAATTTTACTCATCCTACTTATTTTGATGTTCCTTATCAAATCAGTCCCTATTCGTTGCAACTCTCTTGTCTATTTTTTTCAAGCCTTTTCAAGTTCTTTCAAGTGCCGGTAGCCATATGTCTTTCAAATTCATTCCAGTAGCCTTCATCACAGCTTTTGATGATGAAAAACACTTTCCATGAGGATGTGTACCATCACTTTTGGGAGCAGAAAAAAGTCACTTGAGGCTAGATCTGCGCTATAGGGAGAATAAGGAATCCGCATGACGTTGATTTCCGCGAGGTATTCATCAAAATCATTTGCCCTGTGCGGCCGTGCATTCACGAGGTTCCGTACTTGCTTTGAAATGTGGCCTCTTGCGTTTGATATCACCTTGGAGGATTTTTGTGTGTATTCTGATGGTCTACTTCGTTTAATGTTTTGTTTGCTGGTGCGAAATGCTGATTCACCATTTCTTGAATATCGAAAAATTAGATTGTCGTACATTTAATATTCTTACTAAATGTCTTTTTCTTCAAATTTCCTCCATTTGAAAGCTACTTTGCTTGACGCAATCCTTCTTCTAATATTCCTACCACAGTGATCATCTTAGTCAAAAATACTCCCAAAATAAGTAAAGTGCTCCACCTGCTCTAATTTTTTCCCTTCTATTTTAAAGTTCATCTTAGCCTTCTTTTTTCTCGAAAACCTCATCGCCTTACATGGATAATATCATCGTAATCAATAAACAAAATTGGTTACATACATTATCTTATACCTATCAAAATGATATTATAAAGCAGTGTTTGCAACCCCTTGGCTGAATGGCTAACTGAAGCTTGATCGTCCGCCAACCTAACTAAATTTTATGAAATCCCAACAGACTTCCATTTCTATCTCTAGTTATTTACATGCATCTTTTACCGTTTCTTCCACGTATACGTTGGAATACACAGGTGTCAATGGATATCCCTGTCCAACCTCTCTTCTTACACTGCTAATGCCAACTCTCCGTCCGCCACCCGTACCTCAGCTGGTTGACACACGTACAGGCTGCGGATATCTCCTATCCTTCCAATCTACATGCGCTTATATTTTCTGTAATAAATTTATTAATTTTCCTAATTTGCTCCATCATACGTCTTCTCGAAATTAACAAAACAAGCAAATCCATGCTGATATTCTATGTTCCTTACTCTCAGTAATTTCATTACTACTATGGTGTGTCATTCGTGCATACATGTATCGCCTTTGAGAACCCAAACTGATCATCTCCTAAGTAATCATTTAGCCAACAATACAAAAAAATTAAATGTTTGAAAAAATAAGAATAAAAGTTTATGATTAACGTTTTATTGAAGATTTATCGTAGGCACGCTTAATCTTTTCATTCCATATATTTGTGATTTATTCACGTTAGACGCAGGACGTTTTTATACAAATTGCATAAGCTACATTGAGCTTTACACATTATTTACTACGTGTATTTTAAGAATTTTAATATATTTAAATATAAAAATCCATAATATTGCAAGCATCAATAATATTCAGCTGCAGACAACAATGTAGTTTTAGGTGGAGCGTCGATACCATATGGTACCCACATCAGCTCATTCAATTTAATATTCAAAGATTTAGCACTAGTTTAAGATACTCTTGTGATTCCAGATTACCTATTTTTAGCATTAATACAATTATACGCAATATTTTCATTTTGGAATGTGCCACTCGTGGTCAGTCACAAAGGCATTGAGTACGTCCACCGTTATGTGTAGAGTGGACTACCGCTATATATAGAGGCTAATTGCGATAAAATCCAAATGCTCAGAAAATAAACTGTCACGAAATAATTGGTGGCCCTTATGTTGAAGGTTTTCTTAGGGTAAGATCCCTCCAGCGGAATGATACATACCTCGGAAGGAATCACGGGTCCAGTTTTCTACAGCGTATCATAGGGATAACGCGGCTCCCCGCATCGAATTTCTGTGGGAAGGCTATTCCCTCAGGAGCTTATAGCCTGATAAAACGATTGAAATCGGGAATATTGAATTATTCAATTCATATACTTCCAAAATTCTCCTCAACCTTCTTCTACTTACCGTATTGCATATCTTCTCAAAACCAACAATTTCACAATTAGCTTTCTTTCCCACATCCTTAAATTTCTTCGTTACTTACTAAAGTGCAAGCATCTGTGAATTCCCTAACAGACAAAACCACGCGTTGCTTCCAGAATTTGTTCAGCGTTACCTCTGGTGAGCTTTCAATTAACACTACTGAGAATTATCCTGAGCACATTTCATCCTGGTTTACGAAAAAGGTTAATTGCTCTATTATTCTTGCATTCTTCCTAAAACACCTTTCAATTTTCAAGACATTGCTCGTTTTGTGCGCCTAAATTTTTAAAACAGAATTTAAAAATTTCCTACAGCGGATAAATAAGTTTATTTGACCCAAAATTCAACGGCTCGCTAAATTTTGAAGTCCCCTATTTTGAATCCTCTCTCACATTGAAGTCCTCCCAATTTATATATGTATATGTATATATATGTGTATGTTCCTATCCCTTTTCCTTATATCTGTTTCTGTATATATGAGTATATATATATATATATATATATATATATATATATATATATATATATATATATATATATATATATTACACTTTTTGAAAGTCTCACGGACGTGAATAACAATGTATAACACTTAGCACTATAGGACACAGACAAAAGCACAGAAACACAGTTCTGTCCCTCTCTTTCTTGATAAAGGTGGTAACGACCACCGAAAATTCGAAAAATAGTGAGTCTCTTTTTTGTGTGTTTCTGTGTTTTCGTCTGTGTACACTAGTGCTAAGTGTTATACATTATATATATATATATATATATATATACATATATATATATATATATATATATATATAATGTATAATTAAAATAATAATAAATTATATATATATACATATATATATATATATATACATATATACATATATATATATATATATATATATATATATATATATATATATATATATATATATATATATTCTCCTGCAGATTTTCAATCCCCCAAAATTGTCATTTACCTTAAATCCTTTTTAACCTCAAGACCTTCCTACCTTGTTAACTTCCTTACTTTAACCACTGCCATATCATTTGGGTAATATTATGACACTTAATTAATTGCATTTTTACTAAAGTTACTCTTACTACATTGCTCGTACGGCAAAAATGATTGTAATCATTTCTTGGAAGAAAATTTCACCGTGATTTTGTCTGGCTTCAAAATCTTACGAATAAGGAAAACGCCTTTGCGGAAGTTCCATTTTATTTGGAGTCTTGTGATTCCTGTGAAGTGCACTCATTCATCTATTCTCTTATTAATCCTCATCCTTCCATCGCGACCACGTCATTTCAATTAAGTATTTCGTAGCTTGGTGCGACTTAGTCAGAAATAATTACAAAGAAGACTCGCAAGTTGAAAAGCCCACAGAAAAATGGAGTTAGCCAGTAATCGCATTTATTTTAATGGATTTTAATTTCCGCATTTGAAATAAGAGTCAGAAAACTGGGTTGCATTTAGTCTATAATGCTATGCACCCGAATATTTTCTTATTTATCCCCACGCTCTGTCTCTGAAGTAATAAGTAGGTCTTTTATATTGTTTAGTCTTGATGGAATTGTTTCGCAAAAATAATTTTTTTTTACATTGTTCATTAAAAATTTAATGACTGACTCGCAAGTATTTTGAAACCCTTCCAGGCTTTGAGTCTATTAGTGATGCGGATAGTCTGCATTTCTTTATCTCGTATTCATTATATCCCACAGGGCGAAGCTCCTGACGACTAATTGTAAGATATGCCCTCAAGTCCAAAACATGGGAACGACGTATTTTTCTGTGATTTTATGGAAAGTCTGTACGAAAGTTTTTCTCGACAAAACTTGAAAGTTTTCCTCAGGGAGGTTTTACCATTATGAATCAAAAATAAGAATTAGGAAAGAACGCAGTGCAGGTCATTCTTTTCATTCAGCATAAGATTCTGCTAAGTATCACAAACTCTAATTCTTTTAAGTAGTCTTTATTGCCGTTTTTAATTAATACAATATATTTCATCTACTATGGTAATGAATAGCATCAGCTAAATCTTATTTATTTAGCATTTTTACTTGAGTGAAAGATAAATTTTTGCATCATGCATGTTATAGCAATTCACGTTGGACTCTTACACTAATGTTTTTGACATAACGAGTGAAAATATTGCCGTGAACTGGAAAGATTTAGTTTTAGATTTGTGACGCTTTATTTGGGAATCAAGGCTTTTGTAAAAATACTGTCGTTCGGTACCCGCATTTAAAATCTTTCTGTTTAACAAACTCGAGAATGGAATCTTCATAAGTTCGAAGAAAATAGTAATTTTGCTTTTTTTAATCAAGTGCACATTTCAATCAATGTAGTCATAATTTGATTGATTGTCTCCAGCATCCGGTTTTCAATTGTCAATATCCAAATTAATTATTACACCTTATTATAGTATACACAATCGATCACTACGTGCCATACAAGTACGTATGATTCATCACTTTTGGCGAGGAGTCAATCCAGAGGTTACCGGCGGAGGCGAAGGCCAGTGAGACTTCGTGCGTTTATTTACGTTCCACTCTGCACAAGGCCTTGTAAATCCCCTTGATCTAGAGACGCTAACCAAGTGCGGATTTCTCCCCCTGGGTTGTTTATCCATTAGTTCCCTACAACAAGAGGAATGATCGTGAACGCAATGCTCTAGTCGCAGTTTGAAAGAATAAGCACCGTCTGAAGGCTCCTCTCTGAGTAATAGAGTTTGGTAAATAATACCAGCTTCAATTGGTCATCTCTGTAAAGTCCTTGACTATATGCAGTAGTGCATATAGTACTCGTGGTGCATATAACAGTGTAGGCGGCACTTGTTATATCATGTTTAATTTTAATACTTGTAAAATAAAACGCGGGTATAACTAAGCTATTGCATTGGAATATATGTCTATATCATTAAACATTCGTTGACCCTGAAAAGAAACAGATTTTAGAGCTTAGTTTATGTTCCGTCACGTATTTATGTCCCTAAAATTATCCGTAATCAATTAACTTGTTGAGTTTGGTGATAAATTTGATAATACACTATGTCATGGGTGCATATGTATCTCGCCCCAATTACGTTGTGAAATAAATAAAAATAATAAAAAATATATGTGAGGAATAAATAAACTTACATTTATTAATCTAACTACTTGACCTTACGCTTTCCACTTTATTGATTTAACTGCAGTATTTGGTCATATATACGTCCATCAGGATATAAGATGGCTCACTCCAAGAAACTGCGGGAGATACCGCAACATTAACTTCGAATCCCGGTCAAGGCAAATTATTTCTTCACTCTGAAATTGTTGCATTGGAATAAGATGACTGATTTCGTAGTCGCTGGCTAGAATCCTATCCAATGCATTTTAAGATGTAGTCTGATAATAGAAATCAAGTGCAATGCAAAGTTTCATGCATCCACTCCATTACAACTTACGAACACTGTGAATCACTTCGCCGGTAACCTGAAGTGTTACCTTTGCCTCTGAACAATACCCAGTGGGCCCGGGTTCAAATCCCGGCGGTGTTGAATATTTTTCAGAGGTATCTCGATCCCGACTTGAGGTGCTTTGTTGAGGGCGACTTGAGTGAGTACGCCGTCCGTCGGATGGGACGTTAAACTGCGGACCCCTTGGCGCCTTTCGTAAAGAGTAGGCTAATGCCGACGCCGGGTTTCTCTCCACCCTTCATCCTTTCCTGTCCATCCCCTATGGCGCAAATGACCTTATTTGTGGGTCGCCTCCCCTAAAAACTACTATTACTCCGAACATTTCCGTGGGTTTACGTTGAATGAGCGTCTGAATTACTATAGATTTTATATTATATTTGAGGTCACAGTAGTAACTATCAGGGGAACTGATCAACTGAGGTCAAATTCTGCATTTGGAATACGCGGAAAAAATTGGCATGGGGTGAATTTTTCATGGAAGAAAGGAAAGGTGAAGGAGGCTGCGACGTCGCGTCGGCATCAGCTTACTTCTAACGGAAGACTCAAAGGGGTCCATAGCCTTGTATCCCCTCGTGTCGATTTTAGCTGAAGCGCACTCCAAACAGTATCCAAGTAGGAATTAGAAACTACTGAAAACATCGGGCCCCTTTTGGGGCCGTAGCTCAAAGCCTCAAGCCAATTTAAAACGTCCTTGTAATTTGCACATACGAAATCTCCTAATTATAGCATATGGTCTAGCCCTTGCTACTTGCCTACGTTACGCAGTGCGCGAATTTAAATTTTTTTATTAAATTTAAAGTATATTCTGAACATTTTAAAAAATACAGCGATTGCAGATTTGAGACTCGGGACCCTGATCGCAAAACTTTGGTTGTCGGTGGAGAAAGCCAAAACATCAGCCAACGAACCAAATCCTAAACAAAATCCTTTTGACGTGTTTATTTATTTCTACATCTGTGGCCACGGATTCTTCGTTGAAGAAGAACACTTTGGTTTCTGTTTGTAAAAGAGTCATTTATCCTGTACTTCTCATTGTGGTCCCGCCTGTCTGCTGGTGTTATTCCGTCGTCTTCAACATTTGATGCAATGAGATTTAATTAATCCGGTAGGCTATGGCGTCCTATGCGGTCTTCGTGCTTCTAGCGATTCCCGTCCTAGTTACTGCATTAATCGCGTGACTCTTTCGTTTCGTTCACGTTCGGTAATCCGGAGAAAGAAACATTTCGGGTGTTAACTTGAGGGCCGGAGAATGCTATCCTTCGCGTGGCCACGTTCCGCGGACTCCCTTTTAGGTCACCCTACCCCTTCAGATCCCGTGGATTCTGTACTTTAAACATTCGAGCACCTCCCGAGCTATGTGGTGCCAAAAATCTGGAAATAGCCCGTCAAAACGAACCTTTCACCACTCCTTTTTGCCTATTTCCCGATCGCTTTTCCGGCCATCCGATGGTGGTGGAAAGGGCAGGGGGGGGAGGTTTAAGAGCTCAAGGGGGAGGGGAGGCATCATAAACCTTTTGAGCATTGACTCCATCTAACCTTTCTTCACGGCTGTCATTCGGAACCCAAACTCCTTCCACCCCCTCCACCTCCATCGCTACGGCTATTTCCTCTCTCCCTCTTCCCCTAACCCACCCTCCTTCCTTCCCTTAACCCCCCACCATATCTCTCTCTCTCTCTCTCTCCTCCTTTTGCTCCTCTCTCTTGCTCGCCAAACCCTCCACCGCCGTCTACCCTTCCGCCATTCTTTCTCGCGAATTCAATTTTTTTCTGTTTTACTTTTCCTCTCTACGCCACACTTCTCTAGTACGCACAGTGAATTCGTAGGACAGGTATGGAGACGAGATGTGTCTGAAGTGGAATGATCTATTTTAGGAGACTACTGTTGGGGTAAATAGTAAGAAAAAAAGTATTAGTATTAAAATCTTAGCTTAGGATTTTTATATACATATATACCGATCACGCTGATCTATTTTGGAGTAGTCTGAGTCAAAAACCTATGTTTGAATAATGTGATGTAGCAAACGTACGGCACTTCACTAACTTCTTCCATACCGTAATTACCATGCCTTAGTCGCTGCACAATTATTTTATTTCTTTCACTTTTATGAATTGTTTTATACCTGTAGATGATATTTTGTATCTCAAGCCATATACTTCCAATATTTCTCACTTCGAGTGTCTCTGAACTCCAGGCTCTTCTTGCGACCCGATTCTTGCCGCTAATGTACAGGCATTTACTATTGTCTCATTTATCTGTTTTTGGTTTCATAATCTTTCGTTTAATCAATATAGTGCAAGCAACGATCACCTTCATTTAATATTTGTCCATTACCAGTTCATCCGATCCGTTTTCATTTGTACCACTCTCTCACCATATTTCTCCTATTTTTCTCACAAACACTTTTCCATAGTCGACGTTTAGTAGACATGAGCTGCAAATTCAGACAAGAAATAATCATATTTTTTGCTAAATGCCACCCCAGATTTCAATTTAAAAAAATAAGGAAAGCAGAAAATAATAAAGAAGGCGACAGCAAATACATATTCGGGAACTTGGGAAAAAGAAAAGAAAAAATATTCAATGTAGAAGTTTCGTAGACAATAATTTTAATGTCCAAAAATAAACCAAAAATAATCCTAAACAAATATAAATCAGTCGACAAAACAAATTTTTTTTAAATACTGTGCTGTATTGATTTATTCTCCATTCATTCCATTTCCCTGACTTCCTACTATTACTAAATGTTTTTTATTTTGGAGTGTTTATTCAGAATAATACCCGAGGAAATCGACAGAAAACATTTAGCACTAAGTAAGACTTGTATTAACACTGTGTTAAGTGTTGCACCGCCCTCGGAGAAAATCCTAAAAATCCTATATCCGCCCCTGAATGGAGGGTATGCGTGGAATATTTGGCATATTCATCAACAGGCGATGGTTTACACTGATTTCTAACCTTGTAGTATGTGTCTGACATAGAGACTAAGTCTAACAGTGGAGAAAGGTGTCTTAGGCATTATTCTGCCCTTCGCGATTATTATTAGAATATTTCAAAGTTGAATGTCCCATTCAGTGGACCGAATATTATGCACGTAGTCTTATCCATGCTAGTACCCTAGTACACACCTCAGAATATATCATTCTGATGAACATTTTTCGTAACAAGAATCAAGCTAAGGCCATTATTACGAAGTGTGAAATACGCAAGTAAAATTGTTTTTGACTTAGTACTTGCCTCTCATCCCGTCGCTCCCCGACCCGTGACATTCTGGCACTCTCTAAAATGTAACTGTGGAAATTTAGTGGATAAATTAATTTACCTACTTGAACACTAAACTTGAAATAATAAATCGCAAATATTTTAAATTAAACTACTTGCCTATAAATCAAGGTACGCAATACTGCAGTGAAACATTGGTGATCGTAATGGAGCTCCTCCAAAAATTCATTTGATTCATTTCCCTAATGGTGATTGGCTTAAAGTTTCTCGTAGTTAAAACCAAAGTGTTTGTGTTAGAATTTCTTGCAAATTTATCCACGACAACTATACTATATTACCGTTGATGATTTAAATTCAAACTTTTATGCTTCATATTTCAGTTACCATGCGTTGATAGTGTATTTTTGAAAATAAGAATCAATCATGAATGAGCGGAAATTACTCAATAGTTAGAACTTAATTTACGAAATACTTTAAAAGTGAAACCAATATAAATAATTGTGATCGTTATGCACGTCTTTGGACATTCCCCATGCATTTCTCATGGTGTTTTTTCTCGCGTCTCTTTATATTCTTATTTTAAGGATATCACATGTTATGCAATATATATTTATAAAATGCAATGTTATGCAATATATATTTATATTTATGACTCGTATTCCTGATGTAACGACCCATTGATCATATTGAGAAAATTATAGAGTTCAGCACATTTTACATCAATATATTCGAGATATTCCACTTATTACTTTAAGATCCCCTTTTCTTTCCTTCGCTTCGCTCTTCTTTCGAGGATTTTCCCTTTTGTGGCCATCACGAACGATGTTTGTTTTTACCGAGTCCCCAACTGTCAGGTTCAGAAGTGTTTTTTGCCCAAATTCCCCATTACTCACTCTATCTCGGTGGCGGTGTTATGCCCACAATATTAATTTTAGAAGTATTATTTTACCAGAAATGCAAAGAGGTTTAGTCATAAATCCTACGGGTTTGATCGAAATCCTTTAACGGGATGGATTCGACCTGCGGGCGCTAGGTGAATGACCGCTTCCCTCGTGGAACGCTCGACTCTTGAAGGCCGAAGTGAAACGCCGCCGTTCCAATATTTCCCCGTTCGAGGTCCGGATCCAGACCGCGGGTCGCCTCTCGCCAGTTCCTGATTTAGACCACCGCATCTCAAACCTTTGGATTTCTACTTTGAAGTCCCAGCTTATTCTCGGCCTGGACGCCGAATCGGTCAAAACGTTCGGTACTAGTTTTTGGGCACAGATTCTCCTTCTCGTGGTTCCTAAGAATATCTCCGTGCTCCTCATTCGGGGATGGGTGGTTGAAGGGTTGGTAACTCCTTGGCGGAACTCCCTCATGACTCCATATGATTCAGCCGGTGAAAGAAACGCCTCGATCTCCTCCCGAGGAAAATGGTTCTCGTTCGCTGATAATTTTTATTGAGGTTTGTTTCATTCAAAATTCGCGCATCCCTAAAAACTACATTCTCGTCCCCTCAAGGTTAACGTAGCGGCTACGTGCTAGACCGAGCGTGTTCTTCCCACACGCCATTGCCCCTCCCCCACCAGAGAACCATTCGCTTCCACCGGAAGTCATTCGCAATCTCTCTAGTATCTTTCTTTCGCATGACTTGCCCGTTTTAGAATTCAACGGCACGAACAAAAAAATTGCTTCAATGCACGATAGCTTTCAGCCCTACGGGCTTTTCACGGATTTATTTAGTCACTTCTACCTCCCCCGTAGGTTATAATTTTGGTGCAAAAGGTGGGGAAGGAGAATTGCTAAGCGGATAAGTATAATATACATTCTGGAATGCGGTATTATTTTCGCGTCCAGTTTCGCTGGCTTTTCATCACGTGCGTCGAATGTTTCCTGCCCGACTCCAACCCGTCATCTATGACCCTCCCACTCATACTCTCATTGAGGTGAGTTGAAGATAAATGCTGAGGATGTTATTTTCTTCTGGAGCCTAAATTACTCGTTCCATATGAGTGTTTCGCTATTAAACTTACATCAATCTAATTTCGAACGTTGGGATTCTTGCGTGTAAACTCGAATCGTCAAAATGAATCCGTGTGGCAAATATGTCATTATTTGCTATCCAAACATTTTCATGTCTTGATATATGTTATCTCATCTTGAGATGTACCTACGCAGACATTATCCTGTGCGATGATATGCCATCTTCCCAATTATTTACCCATTCACATGCTACTCTTCGAGCCACCAGTATGAAATGTGGCAGGTGTAGCCCCATCATACATGCATAGTACGCGAAATATGGGGTCAGATACCGTACATTAAATACTGGTAGTTTGGGAAAAATTGTTTTGCCACGCAATGAAAAAATTACGTTTGCAAATAAAGGAACATCACCATTAGTAGTACGAACAGAGAAAAGAAACTTCTTACTATCTTTAAAATATATATTTATTACTATTATTTTTTATTATTATTTTAGTACCCTGCAAGCCACCGCTAGGGTGTGTGGCAGGGGGTGAATACAAACCGAGCTAATTTTGACCCGGATATGACCCGCAGTGGAACAATGTTATTCTGATTCCTTATCATTCGTGGAAAAAATGGCATATTAAATCTATCTGTTCTACATTTGTTCTCTCTAATTTTACTGAAAAGATTTCTATTACCGTAGCACGATGGGGGTGTTAATACATTCTCAGCATCACTGCCAAAGAGACGTTATTCCAATGTATGCGAGTGGTTTCATCTGTAACTTAGCCTTCGCTCCGTGAGTGATTCCCTGTACTGATATTTTGGATACGCTAATCAGTTTATCATAACAATGTTTTACAAATCTAGCTCCTCGACGCTGCATCTAATTCGGCAATCCATCAAACTTCATGAGGATCCCATATACTTGCAGAATATTCCAAATGAGGCCTAACCAGCGACAGATAACATTTCTCTTTGATTTTTTCATCACATTTACCCAGTACTCTTCTAATAAATCCTAATTTTTTGTTAGCTTGTCCACATATTCCCCGTATGTGTTTCATGCAGGAGAGGTTGTCTGTGAGGGTAACGCCTAGGTATTTAATTGAGTCTACACATTCCATTTCGTTGTTTCCGAAGTAGTAGGCATTCGGCAGGGAATCTCTCTTTTTCCAAATATTATATATATATATATATATATATATATATATATATATATATATATATATATATATATATATATGCTTTCGTAGACGTAACACGGAAGTGCCGAATAGTACACCAACCATTCCTCTCACCCCTCCTTCGCCTCACCCCTCCTCCTTCGCCTTCGCCGGTGGCATTATGATTTTTTAGGATAGGGTAGACCCTAGGGTAGGGTAGTATTACCCTGCTTCAATTATATTTTCATCCCCCTTCCACCCCCATCACCTTCTACATTTTTCCCACCCTTCTAACGCTGCCCCTCCAAACCCGTCCCTTCGGAATTCTCTCCCCACCTACCCCTTCCATCCATCGCTCCAGTCCTCGTATTCCCTTCAGTTCTGTCCCTCTCTTCCTTGATAAAGGTGGTAACGACCACCGAAAATTCGAAAAATAGTGAGTCTCTTTTTTGTGTGTTTCTGTGTTTTTGTCTGTGTCCACTAGTGCTAAGTGTTATGCATTATTATTCACGTCCGTGAGACTTTCAAAAAGTGTTATATATATATATATATATATATATATATATATATATATATATATATATATATATATTTTTATATCATAGGAAAAGAACAAGATAATGATCAACTTCTTAGAGAAAAAAAAATACTGTATGGCAAATATATAGAGGTTTAGTATATTTCCGCAATTCCACAAAAAAAGAAAATAGAAAGATGAAACACGTAGAGCACATAGTAGCTAACTTGGGGCCCATCATAGTCCCGGAGCGGTCTTCCACTAAGCCTTTCCGCTGATCTCATTTTCCTCTTTTTTTCATCTTTCCCGTCTGCAATGCATCCGTTTCCAAGGAATCTAGAAAAGTGCCACGCTTCGAAACTGCGTCCATCCGCATCCTCAAGCACTTCTGTCGTCTAATTAGACCCACTCACGCTTGCTCGCACCGAGTTTTAAGTCAGAGATTCCTCTCCAAAAATAGATTCATATTTCCAAATTGCGTTCATTTAAGCTGCGCAGATTGTTCTGTTGAGTAACTCCCACTTCTCCAAATGTATCGTGAGGAACGTGGTGCATCTCAGCGCGTACAATCGGAATGCTTCCCTTTGAGGCACAAAATATCTTAATATCGTTTTACCTAGGCTTTTATAAAAAAACTTAAAAATAATTATTGGAATGGTAATGGAAGCAAAAATTATTAAAATGTGATGTAGATTATGATATTTCCATCTTAACGACATCATTGTAAAGTTGTCGTACTTATGAAGATATGCATGAAAATTTCTTGAGTTTTAGTCTCGCGGTAGTAATTTGTACTAAAGTATAAATTAATCGTATTCTCGGAAATTTTAATTCAAGCAAGAGAAAAGAGAGAATTATTCAGCATCTTGTTCTCGCAGAATATACGGCAATAAAGTCTTACTCCTTCACCTGCGTGCTGAATAGAAATAAGTAATATCGATTCGATTCACAAGGAAATCTACTCTTTTGGCGCTGTCCTAAACTCAAGTTTAGTATTAGATATAATTAAAAAAAATAATTTTATTTCGTTTGAGTTCGCTTAGTAGGGATTACTACAGGATTTAGCTCAGTCGGGAGTGAAATTGAATCGTTCTGCGCTGCACATTCTCTTCCGTTCGATTTAATCGCCGGCTTGTACCTTTCTGCCTCTCCCACCACCCTCACGGAGAAGTCGCAGCTCTCTTGACTTATCCACCGTGCCAAATCGGTCGCAGATGACGACAGACACTCACGCTGTAATTTCCAACCGATTGATTTCAATATTAACTCAACTATGCTTGTCGAGACTTGTTAATCCCGAGATCGATTCCGGAAATATGATATTACACGAGCGTATTAACTAACGCAACCTGTTAATAGCCTACTCTTTTCTTTAGATTATCTGTTTTCGTTTCGAGGATTGGTGCCGGAGAGTGAATATCGGATTCTATAAATTCCATTCGTGTACCTACCGAGTTGAGTGAATTCTGATGAGTGGGATGAGCCAAGCGTTTATTTCTGCGGCCGATTTGAGCGAGGACAATGACAATTAACCCGTCGTCTCCCGTCTGCTCCACCTCCAGTGGCGAGACTCCCCGAGACGCCACTATCCGGATGCCGTACGGTGAAGCGCTGTGAGTTATAATTGAGTTGCTTCACTTCAGTGTGAGGATAAGTAGGTTTTGACGAACTCAGGTACCTATCACCATAATACCTAACAGGGCAGCAAATATCGTGATACTTTAATCCCATCTTACATTTAACTCCACATACTTTCTACCTCCGTTCAATTCAAGATGTCTAATCGTTTGAGCGAGAAGAATGGAAAAAGAAAATGATCACATATAAAAACAGGAAAGGCGGTGCTAAGCAATTTAGGGGAATAGTGAATTTCATGAGAGTTTAAAGGAGTTAGCAAATTTAAAGGAGTTAGAAAAAATGTAATTATTGTATAATATTGTAATTCCGTCAAGTTTTTATCGGCATTCAGCTTAATGCCTTCCAATCAGTAGTAATGGCAAAATATGTACGCAAAAATTCACGAGAACCTTAAAAAAACTTAATTTTTAGATGAGAAAAAATAAACAGAAAACTATTCAATGATCAAATATTGCATCACTTTTGGTTTGAGATCAATTTCGTCCCCGTAAGGACTTGTAATCTGGACCACCCTTGGCGTTTCGTTGGATTTTGGAGAGGCAGACAGATAACGGGAATTCTCCGGAAGGATTGAGTAAGATTTTTCTCCTGCTATGCATCCCATTGATTCCCATACCACTAACGCTTCTCTCGAAGAAGAGTGGGAGAGAAAAAGGGGGAGGCGGGTGCGGGGGGTGGGAAGGAAAAAGATGCGAGGAAAATGCGAAGTATTTTGTGTTTCCCTCATCCGTTCGGCCCAATCCCCTCATCCCCTTCCCTTCTGCCGAACGGACTCCCGTCTTGCCCTCTCTCTCGCTGTTCCATCCTCCCTCACTATACTCCCCCCCCTCCCAGCCTTCCTTCCAGTAGGAGGACGAATATGTTTTCGCCATGTGAAGCACGGACGGGGAAATAAAAAAAAAGAGGAAGAGGTCAAAACATTTCCGTTCTATCAATCCGTTTGAGAAAGTGCACATGCTCGTCGCATGAAAGGTTTTCCACGTATTTTTTTCACTGTTTTTATTATTCTCCGACCAAAATAGTTTCCGAAAGAACGTTGAGTTCAGGGACATTGGAAATTCTCTTTTTCCTTCTGGTTTATAACCTCCGTTCGTCCATCGCCGATTCCTGAGCACGGTCTCCTAAGAGCCTATCGTCTTGGTAACCCACCATCACCATTCCCTGTAATCATTCCATTTTTTTCCCGATTCCTCAACTCTCAGCAAGAATGAAGTCATCATCGCACTCTAAGAATGTTGCTTAAACCAAACGAAAAATCAAAAAAAGAAGTTCCTAACCATGGAAAAATATTTATTTTTGTATTGGTGTTCTCAGAATTACCATTTAGGGTAATCTAAATAAAAACCATAAACACAGTAATCAACCCGAAGGTCGATTTGGTAGGTAACGGTGGAGTTCACCCAGTACTAAGCCCTATACGGCGTGTGAAATTCACACATCAGGGTAGGGGGGCCAGTTCCTTTCCCTGTGCCGGTTATGGTTTCCCAGGAAGATCTGGTACCCGAAAAATCCCGTAGCTTGGGCGGAGCTGCAGGTACCCAGAGTGTTTGCCCGGGAATTGAACCCAGCATCCTCCGGTCAGTAGTCCAACCTTCTACCCCATGGACTACCGCGACCAACAGTTATACAAAAATTTGATATTATAATATGAGTATCATTTACGACTAATTTTAGGTGTTACTTTGGTAGCAGTTGTGTTAATTCAATTTTTCATTTTAGCCGTTATACGAGGGTTATGTTTTTGAAGTTAGGTTCGTTTGGTCAAGAAAAATTCATCCGTTAGAAAAGGTTTTGATGGGTAGCTTTAGTTTTCTACAAATCTACTTCACATTTCTACATAATCGCTGTTCACTTCTAAGCACTTCGTATTGCTGTACCGGTTTCTTCAATTCCTCAGCATACTGCCTTAGAATTGAACCAGTTTACACTGCGGTCTTGATTTCCACGTCGTTTTTTTTTCAACTTCAATCCGTTGTTAGCCTAGCGCATGTTTCAAGTGTAAGAAGACGAAACAGTTGCTAGGTGCAGTTCTTGGTCCACTTATGGAACGATTTCATCGGTGTGGATACCGGGCCTGCCACTCCACTCTTGATCGTACACATTTGTGCGGCCATTTTTCAAAGTCTCGACACTATGTTTGAGCCTTTCCTACTTTTATTACTGCAGGTCCAAAGACTAGGCACAACTCCCGATGATATTGGGTAGCCGATGATTCTTTTGCACTAAAAAATCGAATCACAGAACGCACTTCGCAACTAGCAGGAGTATCGTTTTTCGAGGACATTATAATCTGCATCCACGGCAGGCAAAGAACTACTGTATCAAAAAATAACTTCGGTAGTTACGGAAATAACCAATAGATGGTGCTGCATGCGTTTAATTTCGATCTGAACCATCAATACTTTAATATACGTAAACGGCGCTTAATTTTCGAGTAAGTATCGTACATTTTATGATTTTTTCAATAAGACATTTGGTTTTAGATTTAAAGCAAGGATGTGCTGTATCTTTGTAGATCGATCTAGGTTGTATTTGGTCAAACTTTACCAAAATTTAAATATCAAGGGAAAGGTATAGAAAATAGAGTTGAAGAAATGTGGTCCATAGCATCCCAAGACGAGCAAGACGCCCTTCCGGCAAAGAAGAAGCCAAGGCTGCTCTGAGCGGGAATAAATCAAACGACTGACAACGCAGAAGAATTCTTCCCGCCTTAGTAGCCTTGGAGGCTGGAAAGGCGCAGTGTAAGGGCTACGCAAGAGCCCTTGCAAGAAACTGCTCTAAATGTGGTAACTTAAGTGGTAGTTCATTGTTTTAATAAAATAATAGGCACTCTTTCATCATTCGTCAAAAAGGTGGTCAGAGTAGTCATTGAATTCTCATATATAATGAATGTCACACAATTTCACTTGTCCTAAAGATTTTCTTTATTTAACCACTTTTTTCGAAAATTTTCTTTTTATTAATGTACTGTTATTTTTGTAACACCAAACTTTCAATGGAAAGTTTCTCTTTTTAGTGTCTTTTAAATCGTATTTTTCTGAAATTTCAATCCTTTCCCTAAAAATGCAACAATCTAAGATGGATATAACGGTTTCATTTTATTTAAAAGAGGTGAGCTCATTGAAATGTTAAAAATAAATCTTATATCGGATCGGTTGGCTCATATATGACAAATTTCATAATGAGACAATATGGATTTTCCTCTGAAGACCTTTATTTTTTCCTAATTTAATATTTAGGGAACATATAACAACCATGAACGTGCTTAATTTTAAAACCGCCTAATGCTGTTTAATTCGAGAAAGGCAAAATGCAATGAAAAATCTTAGAATGAGACGATAGGTTTGCACCGGGAAGAAAAATATTAGGCGATTCACTAACTGATGAACGCAATCAGTTTGAATCTTTGGCACCATAATTTAAGTACTGTAACTTTCTCAATAACTTGAGTACATTTGATAGTTAAAAATTTACAATTTCGACTTATTGAGTCCATAAAAATTTTTCCTCTTGTAATTTTGATGGATTTTAGCAAACTCACATTGACATCCATGTGAAAGGGCGTAGTTGTTATCGCCGGGGCGATAAGTAAGTGATATCGTTTGTGCAATTGGAAATAAGTGGGCTAGACCAAACCCATTATTGACGGTTTCCAATGAATGTCATCTATAGGAGGTTTTGGCGAAAAACTCTGACGAAAAACAAGACACGAATTTTGATATTACGGTTTTTGCGAAGTTTTTATGTAAATCACCGATTCTCCTTCATCAAATGCACTGTCCGCCACATTGTAAACATTACTTAGTAAAAAACATGATAAATGAATCAAAATAAGGTGGTTCACTTCCTTCCTTCTCCCACCTACCGATGGAGGTTTGCTAAGCAATTGAAGAAATTCTCAAAATTTGCAGATTTAGATGGGAAATCGAACCTTGAATCCTCTTTTTGCAATTTTTAGAACATATTTTGAGTATTTGGCATGTCCTCTGCAAGCGGATGACATGAAAAATACGACCTAAATGAATGATAAGTAGTACCATGTTTAAGTCAACATTTCCGGGAAAAAAGTTTTGGAGGGGAGAGGAAACGCGATTTCATTTTCGTAGGGCATGATTCTAACGTGACGGTGGAAAACGTTGGACTGGAAAAGACTGGAAACAGCGCTGAATAACTATATAGGAGGCTTATTATTCAGGATATTATTATTTTGGAGAGAGGGGGGCGGGACATGTCCTAGACGGTGTACATTGTACTGCATCGACAGCGTCCACTGTAAAAGTAATGCGCTACTAAAAAAGCTAAAAGCTACTGTAAAAGTAATACAAAAGCTAAAAATTCTTCAAAATACTCTCTCCCTGTTTCAATACACTTGCGGAGACGTGTCAGTTTTACCTGGAAGGCACCCTGAAACTCCTCGACAGGACTGTCTCTCAGGAACGTAGTAACATGCTTTTGGATGCTTTCCAGTCTCTCAATGCTTCCATTTCAGCTCTCTTTTCAGTCGGGGAAACAGAAAAAAGTCGCACGGAGCCAAGTTGGGACTTAAAGGAAGCTTGGGGACCGCCGGGGTGGTGCTCTGGGTCAGGAAGTTGGTAACGATGAAGGGCGTGACACTGGGGACATGTGGCGTGTGATTGGGCGCTCCATTTCACCGTTACGAAGTCGTAAAATACACTTCATGCGGAGTCACGCCTTTCCGCTCAGACTTCTCGGGGAAAACTGGCGGCCGACTGCGTTGGAAGGGAAAACCTCACACCACATTTCCTGACCGGATTTTATTGCGCTGCCATGGATAGTTGCATCGCAATAAAATCATGCGGATTACTTTAATAATTGTAATGTATACTGTACCTTTTCTCTTCACACGATTTTCAACTAGGAATCAAAATGCCGCAGCAAAGTTTTCACCGCTGGTATTAGAACGCCAGGCTTGGGCAACCGGAAGCCAACGTATCCAATCTGATCGCCATTAGCAATGCATACACGAGCGTACCATATTATGTATGTAGCATAGCGGCATGGGTTTGCTGACTCCGAACATTAATGATTCCATGGAGAACCTTATGTGAACCTTCTGAATTGCTGGCGTATCGCTTTGCAATGATATACAAGAGCTGTGTAAATCTATGAAATTTTATCAAATTCCTACATAGGAGCCCCTTATGAAATCTATAAGGAACAGGAAAAACTCCTCTAAAAATATCAATTCTTAGCGATTTTCTTAAAATGCTTGAGGCAGGAAGAGGTTGGGTAAATGATATGTAAAGTTTATTCGAAGAAATACCTGAGCTCTGAGAAATAATTTGTACTTTATCACTGGGACCGAAAGACTGTTAAGTGTTAGGATAATGACGATTTCCCTGATAAGAAACTTTACAACAGTGAAGCACTAGGAGGTAAATCGGACTTCTCATCCAGCTTAAGCCGTTTAATTTTTTACACGAAACGTTTTTGGGCACCCTTTTGCGAAATATCTTTTCCCATAACGAAAAATTTGGGAGAGGCGAAAATGGGGAAAGTGTGAAAAATCTTTGCTGTGCTCGTTATTATTTCGTTCGACGCTTATTTGCGTCGACTTGGGACGTGTGCCGATAGCCTAATCGAGCATAATATTGCGGTGCCTGCATTAATGAACTTTGGAATCAATCCAGTTTCGTTTTATCCCTCCGCTCGAATAATCCAGAGGTTCCAGAATAAATATTTAAAATACCATTTAATGAGGGGATTTATATCCGTTTTGTTCTATTTTCTGGTTTTCACCCCATGGTGCAGGAGGGAAGAGGAAAACCCACGAAGTTTTCCAAATTGAAAATTGATCCAATGATTATGGGGTACTGTCTCGCCGAGTCGCGTCCGATTATATGGGACGGAAAAAATTACGTTACCGATAATAAGAAACGAACCCGATATATATATATATATATACTATATATATATTCTTCTTACTTTGACTCGATCTCTAAAATAAGCCAAAGGAATATGATAAGAAGTTTTTATTAACGAATACTTGTTGAAAATGAGGAAGAAAAAATTGGATTATTCTATAATGGCAGTTAAATAAAGCATTAATATATATTTTTTAAATAGCCGATTAATTCCAGATTAATGCGTGGTCACGAGACAAAAAAGAAAATTAATTTATTCAACTTATTCAAAAAGAAAATATCAATAGTAATCAAGTCAGTCGGCATTCTGTCAAAATGTGCATGAAAATACCTCAGTGTTTGAAAAACTTTCAAGCGCGTATTATGGATGCACATTAAAACAAAATTATTTCAATAATATAAGACCAATATAGATGATTGATGTGTAGTGGTGGCGTTTTTTATGTTTCCAGATGCAATTCAATTTCCTGGGAATGGGTGAAATAATTTTTCTATCAGTAACATGTCCGTTAAGATAAATAGATTAATTTACGTTTGTGCTCAGTACTCCTAATTAGGGTTTTAAATGTGACCTTTGTCACTCCAGAACGTTAGTAATTTTATTCTCACAGGGGGAAGATCACTTCATATCTCTGAATAAATTTGAGAGACATTCGGTATTGTTTTTTCTTCTTCCTTTGAAGGTATTCTATCCCACATGGGTAAATTAATGTCTAGAAATTTTGTCATCGTAAAGTTACCTCGTGATTTTGAGAGACCATAAAAAATTTGTAGAAATACGATTAAATCAATGTAGTATCTGAAAAAATGTTGAAAATATCAACAAAAACATTGGCTAGAATCGTATACCATATAAATAAAAATGTTGAGAATCTCCAACTTCCTAATTACTTCCGTGTATTACCCAAAAGCTATTTATGAACGTATGTGGCCAAAAAGAGAGTAATTCACGCATCATACATACGCAAATTCTATTCTTACTCGATTCCCCTTTTCATTCTGGAAAGGGAAAAGATCCCCGCAATATTGACACATTAAAAGGGTTCAGAAAGAAATAGGGAGAGGGATGGAGAGAGGAGATTTATTTGAAATTTTAAATTTTTCCCCACGAAAACAAACGAGTTGATTTCTCTTTGTATGGCTTGGAGAAATTGATTCCCACTGAGAAGGAAATATTCTCTCTTTCTTTCATCTAATATTCCTTCGCTGCCTATTGATTGAATGGATTGAGGAAAAATTGCGAAATTTATTTCATGTGTTTGTTTTCCATCTATTTTCAAGAATCGGTCATTGAAAGCATCATTCTAGTCGAGCGGTGAATGAAGTCTCAAAAAAAAAAAATTAATTTCCCAATCGTCGTTTTTCAATATCAGCTTTGAGATTTCGGTCTCAAGATTCGTGCGCTTGCTCGGCAGAAAGATTCTTCTGATGATATTTCATAGTCCCTTCGTCAACTTTTTTTCACACCCCATATCTTTTCCTCCTGCATTGCGTCGAAAGGTCCTCGCAATTGTGTGTATATGCGAAATTTCAATGCGATCGAGGACAGAAAATCGGAATTTTCATCAGAGGTTGTTTCAATTTGAAAATGATAAAGCACATTTCAGGAGCCGTAGTAGTCGTAGACATATTCACGCGACACGCGAAGAACGAACTCGATATAGGCGTGTCCGTGGTAATAAACACACAATATCTAGGGATTTTTCCGTAGGCAAGGGTTACGATAAAATTTTCAACCCCATTACGCTTTTTAAGTCAGAAACTTTCATTTCAGAAAGGTTCATACGGGTGATGACAGCGTAGTGTCAGTAGAAACACATACATTTATCCAGTCTACGAGATAACCCGAAGGAATTTTCAAACTGTGCCTTGAGGTGAGATAAAATACGCAAGATTTTGATTACAGTTGTCATCATACGATTACCAAACTCACAATACCACAGAAACCTTTGATTTGAAGGGCACAAAATGAAATATTTCGATATTTTTTGCTCTCACAAGTGTATGTGACACAAACATGACACATGTGTGGTGCTTATAGCTACGGCAGTTGACGAAATATCGAAGTCTTAAGGTTGTACGATGGGAATTACTCTAGTCTGCGTCTGCAACTTTTTATAATTAAGATTCTATACATAGTTTGTCTCAAAAATAAGTATCGCTATGCTCATCGTATTTTCCGGCTCAAAAAGCGTTATCCACAAAGGGTTTGTGCATCAGGGACATATAGTGATCAGTAAGTTTAACATGGAAGTTTTCGAAAGACTGCGGAAAAGTGTGTACCGCGTCAGGAAGGAGATCTTTGGCCAACTGGAGGCTGCACCACGACAACGCGCTGTCCCACACTGCCTTCCTCGAGAACGAGTACCTGGCCAAGTGCAAGGTGACAACGCTACCACTTTGTACCCTTGTCCAAACCACCCTACAGCCCCGATATGACAAGGCCAGACTTTTTATTGTTCTCAAGAATAAAAATAAGCTTGAAATGCGATCATTTTCGAACGCTGGATAGCGTCAAGGAGACCGTGACGATTTTCTGAACGAGGTACCTGTCCACGCCTTCCATGAAGTGTATCGCGACTGACAGTGGCGCTGACATCAGTGTGTCATTGCACAAAGTTGTTATTTTAAATAATTTTAGTAATTTGTACTTCGGTCTGCAAATAAATTTTTTTCCGGAATAATCCGACGTTTTTTGGGACGGACTACGTATATACTCTACTGTAGCTACCTCTCTCTATATTATGATGCTGTGAAAGTTTTATGGTAAGGTGATTTTCCCATACCGCTCGTCTCCTCGTGGTCGATAGAAACCAAATAATCAACACGGAGGTCAGTGTCGATTATTTGGGATTGATCTCGACTGAAAGTAAGTCAATTAGCGGATGACATTTGCACGTTTAGGGCATGAGGGATAATCACTTTCCCTGTGCCATCTCACGAAGGTGTAGTAAACAGGAATTCGTGCCTCCTGGGTTTAAATCGGTGTTCTCCGACCAGAAGTCAACCACGATCGTCAATCACTGAATAGTTTACGGTGATGATGTGAATCTCTTTATTGTCTCTCAGCATGTTTATGAGCTACATATAAAAATAGACATTCGAGTGTTACATATTGGGAAAAGAATATGTGTAATTACATCGCGGCATCACACTCTCAGCGTCTTGTACTGATGTGTATTGTATTTCCTTGTGACTAGGTATAACAAAATAGTCAACTTTGTTATTTCATTTCGAAGGTTAATTGACTATAATCTTTCATTCCTTCCAATCAAATGCTTATTCCCTCAAGCCCAGACGAATTTTCTGTCATCCATCCCGGTTGATGCAATTATTTGGGATTCACGGGGAGAAATCTAGATGTAGATCCCACTTTGATTCGCTTAGGTATTTTCACCTGTGTGGAATGCCTATATATTTTCCTTTCTGTTAGGTACCTAACGAATCTATCATTTCTCAAGTTGTCTCCATGGGTTTTGATCTTATCAAGATCCACGTAGCTTTTACCTTTCCTACTCTACGGTTCATTTCATAGCTTCTTATTTATCTGTCTTATCTTCATCATCCAGCCTTGAGTTCTACTAATGTTGATTGATGTATCCGCTAATGCTCTAGTTACAAGCACTCTGATCCTATCCATCTCTTGTGGCATACTTTTCCAGCGGCACTATTTTCCTCTTATCCGTAGAGTTCTTTCCTCTTCGCGATGTTCAGTGCCGTACGAAAGTCGTATATTTCCATAGATTTTTATTAACGTAGTAATACAAAGATCTTTTTTGGTCTCTCCATGCGGAATGATACCCGACGTCTCACGATTAATTTTAGTCACTTTTTCAAGAGAGCTAGGTTTGATTCTCTTGATGAAGTAACCGGCACTGATCGTGAAACGTCGAGCATTATTGAAAATAAAGCGCACGACTGGAAAACTTCCACATCATATCATAATGAGCCGTGGAACCTTTAATGAAGAATTTAATATTAGATATTTTAGTGACGTAGCACAGGCCTGCCTCCTCCCTTTCTCATCAGCCTGCATCCCTTTTCCATCCTTCCCCCGCATCGCGTCTCGTCTTGCTTCGGTTAATGAGCTGACGCATCTCAACATAGCTCACGCGGAATGATCGTTTCGCGGAATATTGTTTGCCTTCATTAGGATTACGCGCTTCACGTAATCCAGGAATCTCTCTCCATCTCGTCTGAGGTATAGGGGATGAGGGTGGTAATATTGCCGCGAAGGGTGTATACCCCCCACTTCCCCTTCAATCAGGCTGACTCGAGCGCCGAAGAAGGACAACCGAAGCGAAGGAAGAGAGCTTAAAAAGGAAGATTTGCTACGAGAGGAGTGGTGGAAAGAATAAAAGGAGGGAGGGGTGAGAACTCGAATCGGCCGAGAGAGACAATTAGGCCGCACTTAAAGGCTGTGACACGTACACAGGGTGAAGGACAAATGTAAGCGATTTTGTTGAAAAATTTCCATATTCTGCACTTGAGAATAGTGTGTAACAGTCTTGTATCCTGCTATTTATTTACGCCCTGAAATAAATTCTGGGCTCTCAATTAATTAAATCGGTGCAGTAAAATGTGAGCGGGCATGTTCCACTTTAAAAATAATGCTATTCACCGGAGCGTTTGTTTGTACGGTAAATCATCTTTCTACTGAGAAGTTTACCGGGTCGAAAATTCCCATTTCAATAGGACGGACCAGAAGAAACACTAGAGAGCCAGGTGTTATGAAACATCAATGGGAGTTTTTTGTCAGAGCGTGCAAGAGAATTTCTCTTCCAATTTGTTCCATCAAGGGTTTTCTTTGTACAAGGTATTCAATTGTTATCACTATAAAAACACTGGATGATACTACGTATAAGTATGTCTACTAAAAGAAAGGGATATCGTGACAAAATTAACATCCTTTAGCCGGTTATTTCCTTGAAGGCACTCTTAGATTCATCAATTGTCCTTTTTCAATAAAGCTCTTTAAGTCACGAGAGGACCGAATACTTAGAAATCGCGAATTAAAATTAAGAATATTATTCCGTGTGTTTACTACCATCAGCATAAAGTTATTCTTGTATTTTATTCCTGTGCAAATGCAGTGAATAGTGCCTTTCTTGACATTTGATATTGGTATGACCCATTTAGAGAAATTTCAAAATTGAAAATGGAAAAGTTTGGAAAGTTTGTTTTAAATATGCCACCTTGCCAAAATGTCGCAAGTGACAATTTATCCCTTCCCCTCCAACTAAATATCGCTAAATACTGGTCTTCCTTGTTGTGCTCATTAGCTGAGGTACACCGCTTCAGCGGGTAGTTACGACGTTTTTGAGTTCATTTCGCCCGGACGGCGGAGTCAATATCTAGGAAACGGGAGCCTTTCAACTTATTTTTCACTCTCAGGAATGGAAATTTCACTCTCAAGATGTTATTTGATTCCTAAAACTGTAAAGATGTAGAATTCTTGGGCCCTGCAATACGGTAATCAGCCAACTCCCTAATGGAAAGACCGTTGTCAAAGTGTACGATAAATTGCCTTGATACAAAGTTCAAGAATTATTCTTCGACAAATAGAGTTATCCATCGTTTTTCTTTCGGCTCATTCAGAAACTCAATGAAGTATCATTGACCAATCATTTTAACCTCAGATACCTATTCAACCATGATCGCATCCTTAATATTGAAGGAAACAAATGGCTCTTTCTTGATTCTTGGTAACTTGAGTCTCTCCAAGTTCTGCTATTGGCCCTTCATTAATCGTTGGTGGTGTGAAGTGTATCCCGACACAACTAACGACATATTCCGGTTAACAAGTTGGTTTCTCCAGTTGCTCTATGGTGCCAAGGCAAATTTCTTTCTGGTTGTAATTCTTTCTCCGAGTGATATTTTTGTGGATCGTTTTTGCGAATAATGTTTCTCGAAATATTTGTTCCTTTGTCAATATTAGCCATTTCTGTGATCATTAAAATGCTCAGACGTCGACCTTTTCCAATGATTTCATTGATTTTCTCGTTGAGTTCATCCCGAGTTTTTGACGTCATGACGTCGGTGACCTTACCACTAGTCGTGTTTCATATGCTTCCCACTCTCGCAAAATCTTTTACGTCACTTAAAGATTCGCGTTCATTACATATTTTTATCCTTATACTTTTCCTTTAACAGTCGTAAATTTTAAGTCTCTCTTTTTTGCATTTTGTCAAATGTTTTATATTAGCCCACTGCTACATTTATCCATTTTTGAATCAGACATGATTCCGGAGCCTGAAGATCATTGATCAAGGAATAAGAACCAAGGTGAAAGTTATTACGTTGAAATTCCGCAAGCTTCAAAGTCAATGACGTTCTCATCGGCTACCGCTGGACCATCGAAACGTTCCATTATTATGATTTATAATTCCAATCCGAAGTGGCCACGCCTCTATTTTTTTCCTTATTCAAGAGGGAAAATGGAGTTTTCTCAGCATTTTCAAAAGATTTGGAGAAACAAAATGATTCTCCGTCGATGAATCCAGACAGGTGCTCTACGAGTGGACCATTCCACTTGTTGATATGTCCCATAATTAGAACAATAATATATCTTCATTCAGTAACATTTTTGCATGCGTTCAATACATCATCTTTGCGGTAAACGGTAACAGCGTATGCGCTCAAATAAAAGCAATGAATTCCTGCCCCTATCATTCACATTTATTCTGTCAATTTGTTTGCGACCAAAAAAATACTTTTTAGGGTTATTTAGGCATATTATTCCATCATGGTGATTCCTCTCTTCAATGAGCTACAGGTCTGTCTATATCTGTCACTTTGGTAGTCAGCTGGGACTAATGTAAGAATCCGAAATGATAAGGCTTGAGTACATATAGTATACTTTACGGTTTCGGGCTTCACTTCGTGGAAATGTGTGATATCCATATTAAAAAGATTTTGGAAAAAACAAAAATTTTTAAATAGATTGAGTACATATATCGCTAAAAATCGCAAACATTGCGCAATCGATTGGATAAGAGATACGAAAACAGGTTTTCAATATACGAGTTCTGTTTAAAAAGTATCGCGAATTTTAGATTTCCGCAGGTCACGTATATTTGATTTTCGAGTTTTTTGTAGCGTTAAGTTGGTACTTATGTCTCTCACTTATGGCCAAACGTTTTGCCATTTTGAATGTTCAGTTAATTGTTGACAGCTGTTTTGCTTGGACGTGTTTTGGCTTGTCTTCGATTTTTGCCTGTTCCAAAAAATGGATCAAAGGATCTGTATCAAATTTTGCCTGAAAAACGAAATTAAGTTGATACTTATGTCTCTCACTTATGGCCAAAAGTTTTGCCATTTTGAATGTTCAGTTAATTGTTGACAGCTGTTTTGCTTGGACGTGTTTTGGCTTGTCTTCGATTTTTGCCTGTTCCAAAAAATGGATCAAAGGATCTGTATCAAATTTTGCCTGAAAAACGAAATTAAGTGCGCGGACGCATTCCGAATGTTGACTGTGGCATATGGAGAAGCTACCTTGGACCGAAGCAACGTTTATGGGGGGTACAAAATGTTCTCAGATGGCCGAGAAGATGTGAACGACGAAGAGGGTGCCGGACGCCCGAGCACGTCAACAACAGACGAAAACATTGATGAAGTGAAGAAAATAGTATTGGCCAATCGTCGAATTACCGTAAGAGAAGTTGCTGAGGACCTAAAAATATCGATTGCCATTCGATTTTTACCAATGATATGGGCATGATACGGGTCGCCGCAAAATTCGTACCAAAATTGTTCAATTTCGACCAAAAACAGCAACTCATTAACATTGCCGATGAGGCGTTGGAATCTGTCCACGATGATCCAGATTTGCTCCAGAGGTTCAGAACTGGTGACAAATTATGTTATGGTCTATGGTTATGACGTGGAAACTAAAGCTCAATCATTCTAATGGAAGCTGCAGCACGAGCCAAGACCGAAAAAAGCGCGCCAAGTTCGGTCGAATGTGAAAGCTTCGCTTACAGTTTTATTCTTTTGTAGGAGCGTGGTGCATCATGAGTTCTTCCCACAGGGTAGAACGGTAAATAAGGAATATTACCTACAAAAAATGCGCAATTGGCGCGAAGCAATCCGCCACAAGCGCCCGAATTTGTGGAAGAACAAAAATTGGCTTTGGCACCATGACAATGCCCCTGCTCACACATCGTTATTGTGCGCGAATTTTTGGCCAAAAACAACACACCAATGATGCCGCAGCCACCATATTCCCCAGATCTGGCCCCAGTGACTTTTTCTTGTTTCCGAAACTGAAGAGGCCCATGAAAGGCCGACGCTACGCTACGATTGACAATATAAAGACTGCATCGAAGGAGGAGCTGAACAAGATGCCAAAAAATTGATTTTTTGAAGTGCTTCGAGGATTGGAAAAAACGTAGGCACAAGTGTATAGTATCTAATGGGGATTACTTTGAAGGGGACAAAATAGATATTCATGAAAAAAAAAATTATTTTTCATAAAACACAAAGGTCACGATACTTTTTGAACAAACCTAGTATTTTGTCTTTATCTTATAATTAATTTGGGAAGCCTTTGTTAGAAATTAGTATAAAAATTTTTCAGAAATGCAATTACTACTAATCTATATTTGCAATCACTTTGTAAGACATTTTGCTTTTTGGGATAAAAAGCTTTCTTAAAAAATATTTTTCTTGAATCACTAGTAAGTAAGACAAGTTTCCCAGCGAATTTCACAATATTGCTGAAGGCACGCAAATGAAAATTATTATTGATAGATACGCAGTCAATTCCATTATTTTGGCAAATAAAACTACCTTGAAGAAAAGTATTTACAATAAAACTTTTTCTATTATCCCAATATTCTGTTGGCCATGATTTTTTATATTTGGTTTGAGAGAAAAATTGGTGGTGTCTATAATATTACGACCCCCAAAAATCTACCGATAGGTGCGCATTGCCATATCCTTTCTATAGCCCTTTCCTATTGACTCGAATTAGAATATCGAGTCGAATTCTCGTAACCTTTCCTTATCAAGTGAACTCAATAGCTCACTTGGTAAGGATAGAGTTGAGCTCTATTATCTTAATAAATTCAAATCTAAGCACAGTATTATATCTGTAAGGGGTCATCCTAAACCTATCTTTGTTTTTTAGATTACCTTGACCGGAAGAATCCGATTTTATTATTTCAAATCGACTCTTCACCAGAAGTACGTAGTCGTCTGACTTCAAATTGTCTCATTGCATAGTTTTCACATATAAAATGAAAGAGCTGAGGAACTGATGTAACAGCTCAACGACAGATTTAAAAGGTGATGCTTCTAGCTTATTAAACGACAGATTTAAAAGGTGATACTTCTAGCTTATTAAACAATTTATTTCTCTTTTTTTAATTATTTAGTTGATATTTTTTGATGGGGTCACAAGATAACGATATCCGATGGGATTACTAATTAAAATTCTGAGCCTAGGCATTCATTTTTACGCAGCGGACTACGTCGCCGTTAAATCGACCTGATTACCACCAGTGTTTCACTAGAAAGTTTGTTTTGAAATCTGAATTCAATAAATTCCTACTTTTTATTTATGCATCAATTACTTTAAATTATTTTTCCAGCGAGGACTCTTGGAGGAAGTTCACGCTTCGAGTCCCTTCTTAGCATCTCTGTATAATCCGCGGAGAGGTGCTATAGAATTCGGGATGGTAGTGGGATAAATGAAAATACCCTGAAATTATATTCATATCTGACGTGATTACTCACCTATTGATATTATAATCTTTCATCCTGAATGCTACTTTATAAGGTGTATCATATATTTTGGTTGAGGCCACGCGGGTCTTTATAATTTCAAACCTGTGGTTCCCAAATTGTAGCCATATGCGTTCCAACGAACGGTTCAGACATTCATGTAATAATTCGGATTAAGTTCCCGGCTTGTATTTGATTTATACCTCAGTGAATTCGAAAGTGTGCTGCTCGGGTTAATTGAGGGGCTCTGTGGTTCTCTGGGTGAATGTCGATCATCCAGAGGTCATCGCATCTTGGCGACCCTCAACATTTTATCCTTCTCTAAATAATCAAATTTTATCTGTCGGCCTAATCGCGTTATTTTAACTGCTATATATTTGAATGGCCGATTCCATTATTCCTAAGCAGTACTCTTTTATTCTTTGTCTTTGAAGTTCCAACTCTATTTTTATCTATTGTTGCTGTTACAATCCTCCAGAGGGTAGATATGTGGAAGAAAATTGACGTAATGCGGTAAAACAGACATTCGGAATGATTGTTCTACGAGATTACGAGATTTAAGATCTGGTTTAAAACTTCTTGTTCTCGTTCGTTCTTCCGATTTGAATTTTTCAAATCGGAAGAACGTGGTTTTGATTCCCAGTTACTGATAATTCCACATTTTTCCCTGTTAATCCATGTTTTTTTGTTGATTTTATGGTGCTAAAGTGGTAATTATTATTATGTTTTCAAAGTGCCAAACGTCCTATTCAGATCTTTATTCTTGGCCGCCACAAAGGATATCGCCAGAAAAGCGCTAATATTATTCCGAAATAAACATTTCGGCCTGGATCATCTTCCATTTGCTACCCTTGAAATATAAACTATGAATGTAACGGATGAACGAAGGATAACTTCCTCTTATCTTTATTCTTCGTTGCCGAATTCAGTTTGATTTACGAACGTTTGGCCTTCAATTATCATAATTGTCACATCAGAAGCGATGTGATAAGTAAATATATATGAAAATGTTTTGGTGAAGACTTGATTAAAGGCGATTGCTTCAGGCATTTGAATGTAACCTGGTCTTTGAGGTCAGAGGATGAGCGTAGATAAGAGAATTTTGAATTATAGGTTTGAGGAAAAATGATCAGAAAAAGATTGATAGGAGAGACACGCCAAGGTTTTAAATATAGTGGACGAAGAGCGGAAGTTGCTAGGGGAAATCCGAAAAAGGCAGAAAAAATTACCGGCGGTGGTGACAAAACGGAACATGCTGGTAGGTGGGGGAGAGGAAGGATAAGAGTTGGTTTTTAATGCGGCAAAAAGGTATACAAAACGAAGAAATGCAGATGGTAATAATATAGGGCAAACAAGGGGAATTTTACTCAATATGCTGTGCATTGCAATCATCGGGACCGTCCAAAACCTACCTTAAATAGGTAGAGTATATTAAAATGCAATAAATAGTTGTGAGATATTCATATGGCATTCAGGGTATGATATTTTTTCCAAAGTTCTTCGCTAGTCGACACTTAATTGCTTCCGATTATTTGCCGTGATTAGCATACTCTGTGCTTGAGTTATTATAAAACCCTTACACATCTAATTACAACTAGTTAAAAATTGACATTATTATTTTAAAAATTGCAAAATATAAGATATTTCGCGATACGTTTCTGCAACGGCTGATATTTAGTTAAAATGCTATCTGAATGATCTATTTAAAATATTCAAAAAATTTTTAATGACATTAAATTATTCAGTGATAAGTTCCATTTGAAACAAAATCTGTGTGAAATCATCAATCAAGAAGGGCAATCCCGTAGATGTCTTGAACTGTGTTTTAATTATGAAAACTGTATAAAATGTAGATATGACGTGATGACTGTAGCAGAATGGAGAATTTAAATATGCGTATGAAAAAATATGCTTCACACGAGAACTCTTGATGAATTGAATAAACGGAGTGATTCATAGCAGGAACAGAAATTTCAGAGGAGGTGTAGAAAATTCAAAAATTCTGGCGAATAGATAAGAAGTGTTCAATTCCGCTTTGAAAAACCCAGGTCAGAATATTAATGAAAAAATGAGGGGGAATAATTGACTGTGAGAGTTCCTATTGAAACTTTAATTCTCTTAAATGATATTTTCAGTGATCATAGGGATAAGGAGAAGTGAAGTACTATATCCGCTGTAAATTTAAATAAACCAGCGGGAAAGAGAATCAGTAAGCTCACTTCTCGTTGCAAAATTGCGCAG
>NW_027287316.1:30672934-30790434 GCF_022747635.1 Hetaerina americana
CCAGTGAGAAGTCATCAATCACATCCTCAGGAGTATCAGCTAATTTGCTCCCATATGTAAATTTTTTATTTTAAAAATGTTATTGTTAAAATTTTATTTTTTTATATAAAATATACCGGAATTAAATTAGATTCCCATTTGAATGTCAGGGTAGGGATGATCGTAGAGTACATCTGTGAATTTTATTGAACAATTTATTATTGATTCTTGTTAGATCACTTTGGCTACACCTATATAATATGATAAACAGAAAAATGAAAGGGCCTTGAGAGGGGAGCAAGGGGAAGAGACCAAAGGATAATATATGTGGGACCTATGAATGGAAATGCAGGAGTATACTTCTAAGGAGGATTAACAGTATGTGTCTGAAGAGCTTCATGAAGTATTATGAGTCGATAGCCATCAGAGCAAAACTATGGACAACAAAGTGGTATGGTTAGACAATGGAGATGAGACAATAGATGATGCCTATGAACATATCAGAGGAGTTATAATAATGAATGTATCAGAAATGTGATGCAAAAGGAGAATGACAGAGATCAAATCGATGAATCTATAAATTTAACCTTGAATCAGATTGTGCAAAATTCGAATTTTGAATTTTAATTTAACGAGCAATCCTTCATCCAAAATATTAAATCCACAACATTACCATCATATTTTCCCTAAGTTATTTTCCCAAACCATGCATGATTATTAAATAGCACTGCAGTATTTCCATTTTACCCAATTTTGATAAATTTCTTTGCATAAAAAATATCTAAATACTACATTTGTTCCAATTTTGTTGAGGAAAACTATTTCGTTTGAAACAGTTTTAATAAGTTTAATTGGAGGGCATAGATTAAATATTGTAAAAAATATGTAAATTATTTGTGTGTGCAAAATGATTATGTGGATTGACACTGATTGGTGCCCTGTATGTTCTTTAGTACATCATCAGCCTCTAATTATGACCTACATTGTGATTTCCTCTCCTTTAAAATTTATATCAGTCAGGAATGAGTATACACTCCTGCTTGAATGAAATATTGATATCATCTTGTTATCTTACTGACAAAGAATTCATGTTCACTAATAGCAGTAATTGTTTTTTTCCAACCATTTAACTATTGTTTTTCATCAAAGTGCTGATGGCTCATTACAAATGGAAAAATCAATCTCATTCTATACATACAGTACTTCACTTTCTGCCTCTTGCTGGCAATGGTGATGGTGGGGGCATTCCAGGTCCTTGCGAGTGTCACCAAAGCTCTCTTGCTGGGCACTGCTTGCTTCACACACGTATGCATTGTGGTTCTTTCCTCCCACTCTGCACTCTACGACACCAGGGACATTCTTCTGCATTTCTACAGCGGGTGAGACACCATTCTGCGTTATATCTTGTCAAATATTCTCTATAATGCCAAGGTACTTTCCAAACTTTAACTCAATTCCTTCGTATGTAAAATTATGTTTGGTATACTTAAAAAACTAGTGGCTTCCATCCTTGATTGTTTTCTGTTTCGTTTGAGTATTCAGGACTATTTCCTGACCATATGAATATACTGGCTGTCAGAAAATAGCCCATGTAAGCATAGGTTTAAATATAGTATAACAAATCTGATAAAAGAGTGAAAAAGTATCATAAATGGACCTGAATGATCAATACTTATTACATGCAGCATAATTTCTATAAAGAGTTATTATTTTCATAATGAAATTTAAGTCAACATTGGGGTGACATAGTTTATTACCAATATAGCTGGTTGTTTACAAAGTTTTGAAAACAGGTGATCATAGTACCATCTTGTATGTGTCTAACTATGTGTATTATTTAAAGAGATTCATTTTTTTAATTGAATCAATTGGTTAGTTGCCATACCAACTATTGGTTATCATCACATGCCAAGATTAACCCTGCTTGGTTTCTGAAAATTGCATATAAGGACAACATTTTTTTTTAAAGTCATAAAATTATTATTTTTCATAATTTGGGAATTTCAAATGCTTTAATTTAAGTTACATAGTCCATTAAATCCATGGTGTATTTAAACTTATAATAAATGTATTTCTGTTGTTATTGATTAATATTTATGTATTTACAGTGTAAATGCTTTTTCATATGACCACACAGTTATATAATCTATTTTCTGACTCCATTAATTGATTCTCTAATGTCATTACATTAAGATGAATTTGTCAAATGGGAAATAAAAGTGTTAATGTAGAACTGTAGGAAAAATGTGTATTAATAGAGTTTAGATGGCCTCAATGTAATGTTTCAATTCAATGATTATGCAACAAGATAGATAACAAAGTTAATATTTGGAAATTGAAAATAGTTTCTAATTCAAATCTCTGATTCAAGGTGAATCTTATAATTTTCCAATGTGTCTCCAAATCATATGTTCCAATGCAAAGCAGGTAAAGATAGTATCCAGTATTGATGATGTTGTCATAATTGGTCACATAAAGCACAAGAAAGGAGGAGGAAAGCAGCCTAGAAGTTTGCAAACTATGTTGTAATAGCAATCAAGGTGTACAGATACAAGGGTGGAAAGCATAATCTGGCCACCCTTCCCCCACCGGCGTCTTTCCCAAATCTCTCTTCATGGGGAGGGCATCACTGTTTGAATTTGCAAATATCAAGCTTGCATTTGCCAAGTGGTGGGAGTTGTATTCTTCTCCATTTGTCAGGTGGCTACTGATAATTTCTAAGATTGTGATGAAAACTGCAGGGCTGGTGGAACGGAGGGATTACTGAACAGGGGAGGAATCGGTTTGCCTCCTGGGCAGCTGGCCATCCTTGTGGCACTATTCTTTGCCGCTGCACTTGTGGTTCATGGGCGCCAGACAGAATCCACATCACGCCTGGATTTTCTTTGGAAACTTCAAGCCACAGGTTGGTCATAACTCACTCGCTTTCACATGTTTAGACTGGAATTTTAAGGGGATCCAAGGAATTAAGGAATCACTCACAAAGTGATCTTCACAAGAGTCGGGAGGAGATTATTGTTAAGTTTCTCCATTAAAGAAAAGGAAGCCTCATCCCTAGAAAATAATACAAATCTGGGGTGGTATTTTCAAATATTTGCTGCTCTTTTATTCGTTTTAGTATCCAAATTCATTTTACCCAACTTGTTATAATTTATATTTGTAATAGTTTTTCATTTATGCTCAATGTGTCCAAAGTGGGGGTATGGCCATTTATAAACAAATTGGCTCGTTGGAAAAATTTCAAAAGTTTTACTCTTTTGCTAAATAAGGTCTAAAAAATGTATCTTAATGTCACTCCAACTATCATTTGCCTGCCAACTAAAAACATTAGTCATTGTTTTTGGGTAGAAATTTCATCTATGATAGTGTGAATGAAATGTGACCAAAGAATACTCAATGCACCATGAGAACTACATAATATACTTTTCAGTAATATCTTGGTGGAGTGTTTGCATAGTGACGGAAAACCTGAACTTGCAAAATTTCACGACACATTATGTAGTTAAGGAAGTTATAACTATTGAGGCATCATCAGATGCAGTTTAAAACAAATGTACTGAGGATGACGCCGTAGCGTCGAAACTAGTCGTACCTGAAATAAAGTGGTGGATTGGAACAAAGTTTTTCTTTTTCATTTATTAAAATGAACTTCCACAAAGTTGAGGCTGAAACTATTGAGATAATGTAGTATAGAAAGTAATGTGTCATGGAATTTTACAAATTTAATTTTTTTTTCATTTGAAAAATAACAAATATTTTTCCTGAAAACTTCCAAAATAAATCAATGAAAAGCTCTGGGTAGTTATTAATTCTTCCAAAACACTAGGTTTGTAGCCAGTCCAGTAATTCTCTTTAATCTTGCATTAGAATTAAATTACATCAAGTGGATACAATTCATTATATCCAGTGTAAACTATGGTGATTGAACTTAATTTTACTGTATATGTATTCATCAGTCATCTATTACAGTGCACAATGCAACAGAAATAAATATGGCCACCCTGGTCCGACAGGGTAGGTTGAGCCTATTCGAATACTGGCTTGGCTAATCTCTCAAAATTTGGAGCAATTGATCTTCTATTCCTATGAAGCATCATCAATTTCCATGGCATAGTATATTAGATCAGATGGAATATCCTCCTTTGAACTTCTATTATTTTATTCCATGAATTTTCTGAGTTTATGAAGGAAACATACTGATTTATTTCTTGAGGAAGGAAAACATAAGTAATAATAAACTTTTAATAAGAGACAAATAACTACAATAAATTCCTTTCATTACTTAATATATTATTTATTTTATGTACAACACAGTCCAGCTTTTTTAGGCACCTAATTATTGTTGTCACATAAGGTCAATTATAATCTGAATCAGATATTGCTTCCTAACATTACAAACAGTTCCATTATTAAAGAGGTTGTTAGAAAAGTAGCTAGTACATTATCAAAAAAATACAGACCATTTTATTACACACCCTTTTCAATAGGTATCACTGCAACCCTAATAATATATTTGTAATTTATCAAAAATATATAGTCAATTCTGAAGTTCTAAATCACCAAATACCAACTCAATCACCAGAACATCAAAAAAAATTCAAATCCATTTTTGCAAGACACATGCTTTCTGAGTACATTATTCCTGAGTTATCAGATTTCATTTTCATCATTAAAACATAAACTATTGAACTAGTTAGTTCTCAGTTTTAATCACATGCATCATGTGCAATTATATGCATATCATATTTCATATCATATCAGCATATGTATCGTGTGTTATTTCTTTAGTATCATCTTGTTTTTTTTTAATCTTCATGTCTTTGTTATATTTCATTGCTTTCACTTTCTGATAAACGGGAGTATAAATATATGTATACATATATGTAAATGATGTAAACACTAATAGGAAACCTACTTTACTATTTGTTAAATTAATTAGCAGGTTTATGTTCAGTCAACACGATTTCATTTTAATTGATTGCTTCTTTCAGAGGAGAAAGAAGAAATGGAGCATCTACAAGCATACAATCGGAAGCTTTTGGCCAACATCCTACCAGTTCATGTGGCAGAGCATTTTCTTTCCACCGACAAAAGTGCAGATGTAAGTCATCAATTTAGATACTTAACTTAATGTTGAGGTAAATGTCAGCATGAATTTTAATGCACTGAAACCTCTTTTTAAAGCAATTCTAATGGCTGTTTTAAAATTGCTCCCATTCTTTCCATTCCAGGAGCTCTACCATGAGCAATGTGAGTGTGTTTGTGTGATGTTTGCCTCAATACCAAACTTTTCAGAATTTTATGTTGAACTAGAAACAAACAATGAAGGGGTTGAATGCCTAAGGCTACTCAACGAAATAATAGCAGATTTTGATGAGATATTATCAGAGCCATGCTTCTCTTCAATTGAGAAGATAAAGTCTACTGGTGCCACATATATGGCTGCATCTGGTAAGTTAAAGACAAGCACCACCTATATTTAGTAACCTTTTGACAGAGTGTGAGACCTAAATTTTAATGGAGTCTTTCACAAAATTGTTCATTAATAACTAAAATTTAGCATATGCAGTTTATAATGTTTTCTTATCCTCTCTGCCGCCATGCGGTAAAACAAAATAAATGTGCATTGAAATGTTAATTATGAACCATTGTACATCATGGATAATCAATTCTTGTCCTGTAAGATTATATGCTGGGTATGATGATAGCATAGCCATGCGGACCACCTCCTGCGGTCAATTTGCATTTAAAATCAGAAACAAAAAAACTACCCTCCAACAATTGTTTTAATTGCTTGTCGAGATTTCTTTTGTGATGATAGTTCAAACATAAATTCATGTACTAAGTCTGATTTATTTCCTGTTTTGAGAAGAATCCAATAAAGACTGATTAAACTTTGCTATAACTTATCAAACTACAGAAAATAAAGGTAGTATCCATAGTAATTTTAAATGAGTGAGCAGAATCTTTTTATGGATAAGTGATTCTTCTATATTAACCAATACCACTGTAGGTATACATGCATGTCACCATATTATGGTGTTTTATTTCTTTGCTTTAAATGGCATGCATTGTGAACACATGAGCCTTCAGAACTTAAAGGGAGCGGCAAACTGTAGGAAGATTAAATGAAAAATTAAAAAAGTGACCATGAAAATGGCAATCAGCAGAGCTTCTTTAGTGTCTCTGCCTGTTATTATATTAATAATTATAACAATTTGTTGTCTCTGGCATAACTTAATGGAATTTACATGGCACATTGTGATGAAATTATTGACTTTGTAATTCCACACACTTTATTTAAAAACATGACCAAGATTTTGACCTTGAACGTTATCATCAAACCTGGGTTTTATTTCTAAATAAAGTGTGCGTAAATACAAATTCAATAATTTCATTTAATTTCAATATAATAATTATTCGTCGAGGTTGAGAATGTGGCAGTCCCTTCAGATGAAAGCAGGGATTGCCACAGTCTCAATTGCCATATCCAACCCATCGTCAAATACATTCAATGAAAATATAATTACATTTGAGTGCTAAGCAATATAAAAAAGAACTAGATAATGACAATCAGTCTACAATGAATATGCATGAGTACAAAGAGTGTAGAGAGATATGCAAAATTATGGGAAAAATGTATGGAATAAGGATTTCATCCTTGACAAAAAGCCCACAGCAGGGAAATATCCAATAATATATATAGACAAAATATCCAATGATTCTGTCAAAATTTATGTCAATCCATACCAAACAACAGTTTATGATATAGGTAGAACAACTGTCTATGGCAAAACAAATCTAATTAGATACTTTGTTACAGGACTGACAGAGAAAACATGTGACATGATAAATTACACGCATGTCACTGCCATGGCTGATTATGCATTGCGTCTACGAGAACAGCTGGCTCATGTTAATGAGCACTCATTCAACAATTTTCGAATAAGAATTGGTACGTTAAAATGACCTTTTTCACCTTACATATAACACCAATCTAGCCACTAATTTTGGAGACTTAATTTAATACCTATGGAGTTTTGTCAGCAGGATTTTTTCAAAGCTGTTATCACCCTGTAACCAAACTGGAAGAACTAGAGGATCTTAGCATGAAATCCAAGACACACTAAAGTATTATTAAAAATGAATATAATATAAAAAAAGAATGCCTTTTCTTGTTATCTTCTAGCTCTCAGTCATTTTGGTTCGATTTCCAGTTGACAAGAAGTTTTCCATTCTAAGGAGAAGAAAGTTATATCTTGAAAGAAGTGTGTCCATATATTAATTATCCCATTGTTGATCACAGTTGCAAGAGTTTAACCAATCATCCAAGGAATGAATGTGTTAAATTTAAAGAGTTTCCTTCTTGTACTGAAGTTGAGACCGGCTTGTGCTTATGAAGGTAAAATATAATTCGGTCATTATTTTATTGAAATGTATGCAGGAATCAATATCGGGCCTCTAGTTGCTGGTGTCATTGGTGCATGTAAACCCCAGTATGACATTTGGGGAAATGCTGTCAATGTGGCTAGCAGGATGGACTCTACAGGGGTTCTTGATCACATCCAAGTGAGTACTGTAGACCTCTTAAGCAATCAACAAAAACGTTTAGACCTCAGTTACATTATTTATTAGTAGAGTTTATCCATAATGCATATTTAGAATTTAATTTCATATAGTTACCCTTGTAATGGCACATCCAGTGCCCTATTGTTGATATTTAAAATAATACAAGTTATTCCTACCTAGGCTACACCTATCATGGCAGTAAACTATCACCAAGAGTGATTTTTGCATGTTGGAAAAAAATTCCAAAGGTCTGTAATAGTTGAATGAGTACCATTAATGGTTGGCCACTGTAGCATTAGTATTCAGGAGTACACAGCAACTGTTGGAATGATAGCATATCTATGCTTCAGAACTTTAGTCTTAATTTGGTTTTGAATTTAGAGTAATGATTTTTCATATTGGACCCAATGCGATGTCAAATAAGTATCTGCAATCGTAAGAGGAAAAAAATTAATATATTTTGTTTATACTTCACTCTGTTGTTATTCTTGTTAGATTAATCATTGTTTGCAACTATTTTTTGGCTCTTGAAAAACAGTATTTCATCCAGATTGTTTGTGCATTATTTGTGGCTTCACCCAAATTTTCAAATAAATTATGTTTGAACAGGCTTTACTGCTTGGTCTTACTCATAATTTTTCATGATCCATTGAATCCATAATGATTTGAGTAATACTTTCTCATTGAAATGATGTCCATTTTTGACCAAAATCACACCTCATGGCCTTTACCTTGAGTACAGATCAGTGTTTATTAACCAATAGGAATGATACCAATCAAAAAAATTTCCTAATAGATTACCTGTAAAAAAGGCAATTAAGTGAAAGCCCACCATTAGTGTTTTTGACAAAATTGCTCTTTAGCAGCATTTAATTATGATGCAAATACGTAGGAAAAGAGCTAATTAAACATCAAATGTGCAGGAATGTATGAAAACATGATATCAATGAATAATTCAGTGTGCTTGCGTCATTTTTCACCATCTCTCTCCTTCCTCCCACCACTTGTGTTGCAAGTTTCCATCTCCTGGTCTTTCAGTAACCCTCTTCTTTCACTCCCTTACACCCTCCCTCTTTCTTTCTGGCCCTTTTACTCTCAGAAAATAAGGGCAAGAAAGAAAGCAGACACATCGTTGCACCTTTTCACCATAGACATGGATGTTATTGTGATAAACGCTAGGATTCATTTTTGGCAATTTACCAAAGAATTCTTTTTCCCGTACTCGTACATGATAAGTGGCCATGTTTGATGAAGTGACTAATTTCAAATCTGTTCCCACTCAACAGGTAACCAAAGACGTTTACATGATCCTAAATTCACGAGGATACCCACTCTCTTGCCGTGGAACTGTGGCCGTAAAGGGGAAAGGGGAAATGGTGACATATCTTCTCAACGGTCGTCCGGCAAAGAAATCACAGTCAACTACGAGCAAACTGAATGACACTGGGGACAAGCCAAATTGATTTTTTTACTTGAGTGAGGAAAAAAAGATATTTTTTAAGAGTGCATTCCATACAGGATGTGAGTGGCCCACAGATAGAGCAGTATAAAGCCTAAGACCTGATCCAAAGTTCCCAGGATTGGTGTCATGATTTATATTTATGTACCAAATTTTAAGTCTAAGCACCCAAATGTGTCCTATCAGTCTTTGGTGTAAACCTGCCCTGCAAAAGCTAATTGCTATGCAGGCCAATTGGACCACTTTAGGCTTTTCCCTCGTGCAATGATATGATTGTAATATTCAGTGAGAATCAACTCGTAACTCTGTGATCTAGGAAGACACTGATGAGATTTAAGGAATGAATTTTTTTTTAATGTTGTCAAGTTTCAAGGTTTTGTTAGCCAAGAGAAAGAATTAGGGCAGCAGGGAACTTTACCGGAAAGTGTTCACGCGAAGGTTGCTAAAAAGAGTATTGGCCAATAATCATAATACATGCCGCTTCTAACAAGCAATCACATCTTCAAATAATTTTCAAATGCTATAAAAGTTGATATTCCATCACCTGGTCAAGATTAACATTTCATAATTGAATACATGCATGTCCTGCTTTGTATTTCTGTTATATCTAATCAGGCCTATTGCAGGTAATCTTTTTATGATTGTTCAAGACTGAGCAATACTATAATAAATGAATTTCCATGTTTATGATTAGTCATGACAAATGGAAATTTGTTTTTATCACCTCCATAAACCAATGTTTTTTTAATCAGGTAAATACTAATATATGTTGCATTAATTTTTACGATCTGGAATGAGGAGGCATCACTGCATATTATGGAGTATAAGTCAGAGGTTTGCATATAAACCAATATTAGGCAATTGGTCAAAGGCATATTGCTAACTCAAAACCCATCAAATAAACCATATTTATATAGTCAAACTTTCATAAAGTCAAATATGTGAGTGGTAATAATTTATATGGCATTTAAATTGAATCTCAATAAGAACTGTTTTGCTATTCAAGTTTGCTATCCTAACAATTAACTGAATCACTATCACAGGAGGAAATTTGAATTCTTAGGACTAATTGCCAAAATTTCCTTGTTATCACACATACGCAAAGTACATACTAAGGTCAATGTAGGATTGGTTTGGTGGTTTTCAGAACATCAAAACTTGACTTATACTCTGAAATATACTGTGAATAATATACTTGTGGATTGATATCATAATTTCAGTTGTTTAATAATGCATAATGCTCCCATGCATAAAAAAAACAAAGCAGAAAATAATGATTAAGCTATCATGCTAAATTTTCTGTGGCCTAATAATATTTTAAGACAAGATATAAAAGTTAGCATTCAGCCTAATGTAAATGTGTGTGCATGCATTGCTGTTTCGTATTTTGTGTTGGTATGGGAGTTGAAATGAGATTGATCCATTTCATGAGAATATATGTTTTACAAATTTTTTTAAGAAGTAGAAATTAAGTGTTGATAATTCTATAAATACTGAAGGAACATCTTAATTACTACTCTGTATGTATTATAATATGGAAAAGAGTTAACTTCTAAAGGAATGAAGTGAATTTAAAATATCATGACCTGTTTCATGAATGCCTAATGGTTAACGGCCTACCATAAGAGAATTTGCAGTTCTTCGTTTCTTGGTTCAGAAATAAGGCAAATTCATTAGAGTTGCTTCCTCTGTGTACTGAACTAAATTGATTTCAGCTCTTACTGCATGCAAACAAAATACATGAAAAATGATAAAATGAAAACTTTTAATAACTCTGCATTTTATTCTAGATGAGGCTTATATCTGAATTTTCAGAGTAAAATAAAATTTGCATATGAAAGTACTTGCGTCTGATGAAAATATCCAAAAGTTAATGGCAAAACATTTTGTACACACCAATAATCAAGAAATGACATGAAATGCATAAAAAACTAGGTAAATGATAGCAATTAATATATACAAATTCATCTTCAAGGCTTCACACTTTCTTTTATGTATTTTGTAACCCTAGTCAGTATGAGATATGTATTATTTTAGGTGGAGAAATTTAATCAGTCTTTGATAAACCTCATGGCATTGATGGCAATCTTGCTAACTCAATTGGTCATTGTGTGCGCGGTTATAGTTAACCATAATCGACCGGCCATTCTTCAAACATGACTACCCACAGTCTCCTCCTAAGGACTTTCACTTCCTTCCCTCATCCTTTCTTTGCTCTCTCAGCACATTGAAATAGTCAAAAAGGAAAGACCTTTTCAAGCAACCAGAAAATTTAATAGTCCCCTTTACAGATTTAATCAATTTTATGGCCACAAAAGCCTCTACTCATACACAGTTCTTAATACCAACAACTTCACGAGCATTCCAAATATTTTTCTTGATGAATACAATGATTAAACAGCCTTGCACTTAAATAAAAAAATATTTTTTTAAATTACTTAGTCTTAATTGGGAGTGAAATTGTTTTAATAAGTTAGAAGCAGCCAGTAATAAATTGTGCATCATTTTTATACAAATTATGTCTTTAGAGTGGTTATTTTCCCAAATCTCAAGAGTAAAAAAACTCCAAAATCCATATTCACTGGCAATATTAAAGCTGATAACTAATTATACATAAGGATTATTAATGAAAATGTGATAGGGTCTGTGCTGAATAATAATATTTTGGAATAAGTCCATTATGTAATATAATCACAATATGTTCCAAACACAATTTAATGTCTCCAATCATGGTTTAAACAACATTTTTGTTGAAATAAATAGTGTCTAGAGCACTAATAAGAGTGGCTATATTACTTTACAAAAAAACATGGAGCACTACAGTTTCATGGCTTTATTTTAATGCATTCAATGCCTTATTGTGAACTGTAAAACCTTAAACTATTGCATCATATTTTTTTTGTTTTGTTAATTTATCACTACTGTTATAAATTTCAATTTCATCAATCATGACAAAGAGTTCCAATGCAGAAATAAGTCATTCATACTATTTGTCACAATAATCTTGTTTCACATTAACACCAGTCAATAATTAGGCAATTAAATGTCATTTATCAGTTGAAAGCACATATCTGCTGCACTTCTAAATGTTTTTGCCTACATGGTTTCTGATTTCTATGACTAGAGGAGAACTAGAAATTTGTAATTACATGTGATGAGAGTACAGACATTATCATGAACTGCATGCCATTCAACATTCAATGCATGTCTGAGATAAAACTGATGATATTCCATAGAAATGAATTGTTTCGAAAAGGGGACACATCTGGTTGATTTAAATGAGTAGTAGAGAAAATGTCCTACTTGTCACTTGAAGAGAACTCATTCCATTTGCTGTATCAGGGGAATGCCATCCTATACCTTCATTCCCCCTCTGGCTCTAATATCATTTCCACTGCTGACTACAGCCATGATTAATCAAACAGTTGTAACTGAGTTTCAGCAAAATGCTCATCATTTGGATTATAAGTTTTTTATGTGACATTTTATAACGAATAAGCCATTTCATAGGTATTAATTATAAAACATTTATAGGAGACATATTATTTATTATAGATTAATTGGTCAAAATTGAAAAAAATGAAGCATTGTAAGAAGAAAGTCAACACAAAAAAGTTTGGTTTCGAATAATAAACAGTCATCAGCAGTGAATGACATTTGAACTATAGGCTGTAGTCAATTAAATTTTTCTACTTCTTGATGGACATTAATAAATGAGAAATCAAATGGCAAACTACAAAATAACCAATTATAATGATGCCTTGCAACATTGATTCTTTAATAATTTTTTTTATATAATTTAACATTACCAATCTTATTTTGAGAGGTTATTTGTGGGGAGGCTTTCAAGCTGGATGGGGCCATAATGTCACCTGGGCCTGTTTCTTTGGCCATAATTTGCACTTTCAAGCTATGAAATACTAAATATGAGTTCTACATATTTTATTTCATGCATGGTGATCTTGTTGTATGCTAGTTAAGTGGAATTCCAGTATTAGGTTAATGCAATTAATACTTGGTATGATACATCTAAGAATTGCAAGTAGTACTCTTAGTTTGCTCAATATTGTTTCATTAGATCTGGAGCAAGTAAAAATTATGCTTATTCTTTCCGAAATGAAACTTAAAATAACTGATGTAAAAACAGTTTTTATTAGCAAAATGTACACCTCAATTTCAATGGATTAATTTTTTTAATCAATCACCAAATATTCGGAGAAAAGAAACAAAATCTTACCTAAGATAAGTTATTGAAGAAACTGGGCTAGCACAATGACTTTGGAAGATAGACCAGAAATGTAGCGACCAGAATTATGTATTTGAAAATAATTTTCACAAAGTATTTATTACCATGAGCACGATTTTTTACTCATTTATGAGCTGGAGTTAATTGTTCAGGGGATAGATCCATTCCAACCCAAGTTTGCCTATAGTTGAATCAAAAGTGCTGACAAAAATGTGTGCCCACAATATGATTTAACAATGAAGAATTATGTACTCAAATATGTATGTACTATATGCTATTTTTGAGAAGCATATCTGCATCTGATTTGCCCCCATTTTTTGTCTGATGGATCACTACAATAATTGCAGTAAAAATGGGATCAATGATGATATCACTGGTATCAATGCATAGTTTTTTTTTACTTTTCTACACCTTGATATGCTTACATTATTTCTTATATTTATCCATTGTTAGGGAACCATGAATAATGTCTCACATCTGCCCAATTTAAAAACTGCTCCACGAAAATGTTACATATTGCTTGGAATAAAAGCAAAGTTTTACATCATTACCGTCTAGATAATTTTTTGCTTTACATTATGAGGCAAAAATAAGTGCTGACATGCTTTTATTCCAACCTTTTCATCTGAAGTACTCTTAGTTGCTGGCTGGTGTTTGATCTCTTCCTTGACATTTCCCATTGTAAAACACGATGAACACAGACAAGCACAATATTTTTAAAAATAAGTCCAACAGCCTGAGCAGGAAGTTTGGATGCCTTTGATTGAATTGAAGATGAAAGTATTATGATTCACTCTGAGTGATCACATGGCCACAGAGAATCTTCACTAGGCTTCACCAATAAGTGAATGTCCATTCCAATGTCGAACATGAAGAAAAGACTTGTGAACTCACACACTAAGAGATGGTCACAAGCAAAGTTTTTAAATGACCTTCATATTAAATGCCACACGAGCAGTGAATATAGTCTTCATTCACTGCGACCACTGACTCTGCAAAAGAAAAGACTCCAAGTAGATATAATGGGGAATCCATTGCTTCTATAATACACCATGTAATTTTCATCCATGCGATCACTTTGATGACACATCCCTATATCCTTCGCACAGTAACCATATAGTAGCCTGTGTGGGTAGAATATATAAACTAAATTTGGGAACCTAATTTATGAACTTATAGAAAGATCAAGGAAATTCTTTGGCCTGGAGCACTATTAACAGTACAGAATGAAGCATTGAAAAATGTTCAAGGGAAACCTGTTTTCAATATATTAAAGGACATTTTTCTAGCAATGTCACTACCCTGATTTTTTAGCAGTAATTTTGTGAGATAAAAGTGGGAATTGTTGCACAAATATGAGATTTATCGTATAATAAAATATAGAATTATGTATTACAATGAACATTGAATTATAAAAACACAGCATTACTACAAATGCCCTTCCATGGCATGACTTGACTCAATATTTTTTTCAAGCAAAATTTGAAGATGAGGGAAAATTTCTCTGTGGTGCATTCAAGGAAACATCACTGTGTTTATTTAAGAAGGAAATTCACTTAATCTTACTTTTCTCAGCATCACGTAACATCAAAGTGACTTAAACATTATCCTTTCTATTTCCATTGCAAAGTTCAGCTACTTTAAATTTTCTCTTAAAAAACACTACTTCCAATGAAATTCCAATTTATATATTTAATATAACTTCATTTCCACTTGGTAATTTATTTTTCATAGAACCTCATTATTATCTCTGCATATCTAAACTGTCCTTTGGTTGAAAGACTTTGCTGTCGAGAAAGTATTTTGATGTTTCATTCAGGTACCCATTTACACAAAATAAGTGCTAATTCGCCATAAAGGTTCCTCACATTAAACTCTCTTAAAAAGTCACTATTTTCATCAAGCAAGCAAAGTAAATATATGTAGCAATGCATGACAATATTCATCACATATGTTCTATCCATTTCAAAAATCAACTGATTTGGAGAATATTTGAATATATTATTATTACTTTGCCATGACCATCGATTTCCATGAAGGTGGGTATTCTATAAATTTTACAATGAGTTAGAAAAAAAATTAACTCATTTTTAACATGTTATCAAAAAATTATTAGATGTGTCTTATCCATCAGAGTGCATGTACAGTAAATGTTTATGTCTGACAACATGTAAGAAAATTGTAATGAATGATAACTTCATTACCTACTTTTCGGTTTCCATGCATTTAAGAATGTCTCTGTGTACACAGCAACTTGTTTGCCAACAGCATTAGTCCTTGACCTCTATTGCTCTTCATATATGGAAATGTTAAATGCATCTACCTTATCACTCATTGAAGTCATAATTACGACGGTCAGTAACAGATCATACAGACAGGTTGGTCATCAAGTTTTCAATATCTACAAAATTCACCACATTTATTCACTCTAGCCCATATATCCCATCCTAAAGAGAGGTCAGTCATTTCAAATGTATATGTACTTTCACACTGGCTGATTCACACCTACTGAATATAGTTCTACATTCTTATTGCGTAAATATTGTCCAGGGTTTGCAACACTAATGCTCATGTCAATTCATTGTTGTATGATGTTCCTAAAAATTTTGGTAGGATACCTTAGTTAACCAAAAGGACATTTTCAGTGTTGAGATGGAGTTATTCACCTTTCTAGAATATAGCAAACAGACGCAGAGGTAAATAATTAGAGAAATACCATCAATCACCTAATGAGCTGATTGTTTATCACCAAAAGCCGTGCCAACCACCAACCCCTAATACATACAGAGCATAAAGATTTTCTGGGAAAATGTGTATAGACATAATGATTAGACTCCATTAAATGTTTTCATTTTTTTTTATTTCAAAGGCTTTCATATTACATGCACACCTATTTATTTTTTTAACAACTACCCATCCCTCATCTGGAAATTTTCTGGTGATTTTTTTTTTAAATGCTCGATTGTTAATCATTTGGTTTGAAAGAGGCCCTCAGGCAAAGTGTAAGCTATTTAAAATAGAAGCTCAAATAGTTATATATTTTCATACTAATTGATTAAAGAACCTTTTATTGTACATAAATTAAGAGCTAATCTGTGAATGTGTGTCGTGATGTTGGAATTATAATTAGGTAACATAAAACTTTCAATGGCCTATCAATTCTTTTGTAAAATATGACCTACTTTTTAATGATATCAGTGATGTTGTATTTTAATAGAGATTCTTCAAGAAGTTTATGTCCTTACACTTTGTACATAGTGTGTATGTCTGAAAGTGGTCTGATATCACGGTTGATGTGATGAAATTGTATTAGAAAGAGTGAAATTTCTAAGGACCAACATTTTGTGTATGTATTTTGGTTGAAAAAGAATACAAGCTGAAGTTGTTGTACTCAATGTATTTTATTTCAGCTTTAATATTTTTTTAGTCATATCCATGCATCCAGACCCCCTTGTCTTCAATTTAAGTTGGAGGGTTTGGTAGGAAAATATTATTGAATTGGTCAGTAACAATTTTACAAATATAAAATGTTGCAGGCTTTGTATTTGGTTCTGCCATTAGGTCTGAGGCTGATGATCTCTTACTGTCCCATAAATGCAAAATTATTATTATTATTAGGTAATCTACCGGTTAAGGTAGGTTTTTCAATGGACACAGCTACAAAATAAACATGTTGCGATTCCTAACAAAATACAAAATCCAGTAACCTAATCTACATCAGACCCCTCTTCATCTCTGTGTACTTTCTTCCTCCCTTCATCCCGTCCAACATCCCTATGCTATTCCTGTCCTTCCCTCATTTGCCTAACATTCTCCCCTCAATTACAGCCTTCAACATCCCGCTGCCGGTCAATACCCCCTTCATCAACTTTTCCTGCCTCCATAGGATTTCTCCCAACAAACACCTCTCTTCGCCCTCCATAGCAAGTACTTCCTCATTTGTTTTAATCTCTGTCCATTTCACCTTCTCCATTCTTCTCCACACCCCCATTTCAAAAGCCTCCAGTCTATGTCTATCTTCCTGCTTCAATGACCACGTTTCCGCACCGTACATAGCTACATAGCTCCATATCAAAGTTTTAACGAGTCTTTTCTTAACATCCTTACTCAACGTCCCTGTCATCAACTCCCTCCTCCTTGTGAAAAATTCAAATGCAAAATATAATATTTAAAATAGACTGAAAGTATTTTGTATGTTTCTACTCATATACATAATTTCATTCTAAATTAAACAATTTTAACTTTATTGGAGGAATTATAGAGTGACCCACTGACCAGCTGGGGACCCACTGATTTAGCAAGAAAAATGACTTATTTCCATGGATGATCTCATTGATCATGCATAGAATCAATCTGTGCTTAATTAACTCCATGGTGCACTTCATTCACCCAGAGAATTTATCCTATTGTTGCTATTCAAGCAATCCTCACTCTGTAAATAAAGGTGTTGATTGAATTGTACTAAAGTATTCCTTGCAGGGTTTTGTGCCACAACTCCCATGAGAGGTCGGTTCATGACATTCTGTTTGCAGTCTTGTTAAAACTCAGACTTCAATTAGGGCATTCCAATTATGTCTTTTACAAAAAAAAGCAATGAAATATGAATCTTATCCTGTTTTAGAAAATTATATGGAAAATTGGATATTTCACCATGCATGAGGTTCATGACAGAATAGTTACATAACTAATAATAGTTCAGATATCTGATTGTGCACATTTCCTAAAAAAAACTGATAAGTAGGACTCAAGAACAAAACAATATGGTTGTCTTGGCCACCCCATGATAGACACTTGAATATCATTTCAGTAATTGGAATGAGAGGGAGTCTGGAACTCTTCCCTCTCACTGAACTCATTCCTGAAAAATACTGGGTAATCATATTGCGAGGAAAACCATTTTCCCAATTAGAATTTACCTGCATTTAATACATTCATTTGAAAATATTTTTTGGCTAAGAAAACAATGAGCTCAACTGAAAAATATTTGTTGATCCAAATCTGCATAGTCATAAAATATGCAAAATATAAACTACCAACAGCAGGGACATTTTTCTTTGAAGTGTATTCGTGAATCTGTATTAAAATACATCTCAATATGCATTTTAACAGACACCCATATACTGGGCAGAATTACTTGCTGGAGGGCACCCTAATGAGGATGAACTGAAAAAAGTTTCTTCCCAGTTCATAATCATATCTTTTTCCCCATGAATGTACTATATTTATAGGGTTCTAATATAGATTCCTTACTTACCTAGTCCACAAATCAAAAGCGCCACCCTCATTCTCTGCTATGCCTGTTAGTCTCAAACTACAACTACAGTAGATTCATATCTAAAATATATTTTTTTTTATTTTTATAGTACCCTGAAAATCACCATTAGGGTGTGTGGCAGGGGATGAATACACACCAGACTTATGTTGACCTGAATTTGACCCTATTGCTGTCAAACAAGTTTATTCTGATTCCTTATCGTTCGTGGAAAAAATGACTTCTTAAATCTATCTCTTTTACACTTAATCTCTCTAATTTTATTGACATGATCTCTCCTACCGTAGTACTATGGGAGTAATAACACATATTCAACCACAATGCTAAAGAGACGTCCTTCCAATTTGTGCAAGAGATTTAATCTGTAATTTAACCTTCGCTCCGTGAGTGATTGCCAGCCTAGCTACTCCAATATTTTGAATACGCAACTAAGTTTATCACAACAGCGTTTCACAAATCTAACCCCTCGACGCTCCACGCGACCTAATTCGGCAAGATTCTGACGGATCGTTACACGGTTTGTGTGGTAAAACCGTTTGTGTGGCTAAACCGTAGTTTCGGACCATATTCAGTAATGTCAGTGGCACGCGAAGCGATAAGGGATGGGACCCATGATGAAAATACGATATCAGACTTCAATCACTCGGGAGAAAATTGTTGAAAAGGGCGGCATTTTCGTTTGCAAAATCGGGACAAGGTCGTAAATGGGAATTAATTGGAAATTGTGAAATAATTATTTGAATTGTTCGACAATTATAATGACGATTAATATCCAAGAAACACTTAATTTTGATGTTATATGCTTGGTGTGAAACAGCCTCTGCCAAACACTGAATAAGAAACTACTGCTATGTACTAAATTCTGTAAAAGAAAAGCATTAGGTACGAACGGAAAATTCACAAGAGTTTTGTTTCATTTTACCTAAGGCGCAGGGTGATTTCAGGGCACACTTGCCATAAAAAGTACGTCCTATGGGCCATGAAATACGGTGTTACGTTTTATTGCAATTCTGTCATTTTAAACTATTCATGAAAACAGAGCTTTCCATGGTTGAAGATGTTTGAGACCTACCGATGGACGAATGCGTCTTTATATTGGCGCATTAGTCATTGCAATCGCTGTTCGATTCTTTTTAAGTATTTTGATGTTCATCGGTTTAATCTTCGGCGAATCGTCTCGCTACGGGGTGGATAAATAGCCGAATGCATGCGAATTAGGAGTGCAAATGTTTTTAATGTGCCTGCACAATTGGTTTAGGGATGTGTGCTCCTGTATGTTTTCCTCATTATAATCGTTAAAATTTATGAAGAAACAGTGTGTATCGACTGCGGTGTAAAATGTTTTTAATAAGAAACGATGACATATGGAAAATTATGAGTTCACAGAAAAATTTTTATGTGAATCAGTCGCGTTGCTATCAATGTGGAGATCTCTTCTGCCGCAATGAATTGTGGAAGCAGCAAGGACCTTGTCTTATGGCCGTACAATTCTAATTCCCGATTACCATTTCATGGCTCGAGGTGTTATGGATCCCATAAATTACAACGGACAGCAACTTAATTCACGATCAATTTTTAAAACTTGATTTCACAGTGCGACTCAATTTTTTTATAAATCTTTAAGTAATCCTAGCCCATTCTCGCACGATTAGAAAGAGAAAAAAAGTGTCACTACTGATTAAAGGGTCTCGTGAGTATGAAGAGTGGTTATTAGGGATGCAACACTAATTAATAGTGTTTAATAAGAAAGAAGATGGCCTAGAGCTCTGGTTAATTATAAATAGATATGATTTTATTAGTCCTTCACTATCAGTATCTTTCTCTGAATTCAAAATTATTTTAGATTTTAAGTTGAATAGTACCCAGCAAGCCACCGCCAGAGTGTGTGGCGGGGATGATTACACACTGGGATTTATATTTGAATTGATATCAGGAAAATATTGACGATTATTCAAAGGTGAGGCTTTTAAAAAAGGGTTGAGACATTTCTGTTGCAGTTCTACCGTAGTAAATAGGAAACTGATTAAAGTTAATTACACACAAAGAAAAATTAACCAATTCATTATTTATTTATTTTTAATCTAAACACCTATGAATTTCATGCAGCCTGCTGAATCACTGAGTCATCGGTCGCAATTTCTAATATTACTATTCTCCATTGCCAGCTTTTCATGATCTCTCGCCTTCTTCCCCCAATTGTTTACCCGTTCCTGCACTTGCCCCGATCACGCTGCAGTGTGCCCTCAGCTGACGTTATCATAGGGACTCAGAATGGTGACATCGGGTCTATTACAACTTTTGAAAGGCGTGCAACAGTCACCCGTGGATCCCTTGGAACTCGGGGATGATCGAATCCAACCCGCCTATGGAGAATACGTAAACCCTCCCACCGCACTGTACTCTCACCCGAGAGAAAGAATTGCGGAGGGGTAGTGACGCACGCACGCATCGCCACCTCTCGACTAACGAGTGAAACTCTCAGTCGACAAATTCGCTTCAAGTGAGACGGCGAGAGCAGGAAGGGCTGGATTCACTCCGCGAAGCAGAGGAAAGGTAAGTGCATATCAGATGTCTTCATCAGTTCGAGAGCTTAAAAATACTGGTGAAAACATTTTAGCGATGTGTATGAGAACTCAATTCTTATTCAATATATATTTGTTCTTCTTTTTCACAGGTTTCACTCGAAAGAGCCGAAGATAACTTCACATGTGAATTGAACGATAAGTACGGAGGAATGGATTCGCAGATGACTACGTGGGATATTGGTGAGTAAATTGTACTCTTCACTAATTATGCTACTTTAATTTAAGTTAGTATTCATAATTTTACCAGTGTTGAAGAGTTAAATAAAAATTTACACGTAGCCTGGGGCGGGGAAAAGTTTAGCGAAACCGATTAGAGGCAGATTCATATTTAAATGGAATTATCTTTCCCACCTACTCTCTCCTTTCTCCCATACGTACTGGGTCGATAAGGTTTTTCTGATTATTTAATATTGATGATAGAGATATATGGGATATCCAACTCTCGCCTTTCTCCCCCTCCATATCACAAAGTAGAGTGTCGATCACTGGTTTCCAATTAGATCTTTTTATTGAGTCTGTAGTAGTAGATTTATACCTTCCAGAGGCGTTTATTCTACGATCCCAGAATACTTAAACGCTGATCAATCACTTAGTAAGATGATTGACAAAATTAGTACATGCATTTTAAAATTTTAATTATGCTATGGGTAAGGTATAGGATAAAACTTAAATAATGTCAATGTGGTCTAATCAGATTTGAAGAACGCTAAAGAAATGTTCAAGACTAACACGTTGTAAGCTCTTCATCGTGGCATTTTAGAAGTAGAATTTTACTTTTATTTATCGAATGTTAGCAAATAGAATTTTGTAGTAAACTAGAAAATGGTATAATGCTAAATTTCAAAGAAATTTCCCGTGAATGATCGGACACAGCCCTGATCCCTGATCCGTTCCACCCCAAGCTTTGAAGGTGCTACCTTAATAAACTCGGTATTTTGTGGAATTTCGCCTTCTAGCAGTTTCACCCGAAATGTCCACTTTCTCTTTGTTGGATTTTCCTTCCTCCCTTCCCTTTGTTGGATTAATCAACGGTCTCTGCGGTTGTTAAACGCCATCGCGAACGACCTTGATATTATCGCATTCGGCTCAGCGTTCACTCCTTGGAGTTACCAACGGTCAAGCCAACGACGTTGCTTGAAGCTGAGGAGTGGTAATGGTGCCTTTCTATGGATAGTATACATTTTATTTCTTATATCCTGCGGCTCCTTGGTGGACCTCCCTCCTTCGCGCGTTAACCTCCATCCCTTGTCAAGTAAAATATGACCCCCTCCTCCCGTTTTTGACCCCTTGAGTATTTGAGATGTTATCTCGGATGGAATGTTTGCAAGTTCAAAACATTTAGACCTATCCTCATACGTCAGGATCAAAATGGTCCTTGTCGATGATTCACATAGGAAATAAGAATTGACTTGACTGTTCTCTTGCTGTTTTTCTTTGCTCCGTGTAGGCGTTAAACGAAGCGTTCAACGGAATGATGTAGGAAAAGGTGATAGCTTAAAAACGGATGAACAGATGGAAGTAGTTTCGCTCGCAATGCTCTCTTCACCCATATGTATAAGCGACAGGGCCTGCTTTTCCGCTTCCTCTCGTCCCCTTCCCCCCATTGGTTGTCTCCCCTCATAACCCTCTCTTCTGTTCGACTCAACTGTTCACACTACGATTTTGCCTTAGGGTGCAATTGGGTCAAAGTATTACAGCTTCACATAAGTTGAATTGAGGTAGCGCTATGACAACCAAGATCACTTTATTCCACGTGAAGCCCGCCACAGTTCTGAAGTAGAACCCCAATCTGATGGCGATGAGCGATTTGTACGAAATCCTGTGTTTTTTTTTAGAGTCCCGCTTATCATCCGGGGGAATTGATCGAGGTCTAGCCGCTCGGTCAACACACTCCACCGACCCATACCCAAAATGCTGAGGAGGGGGATGGCAGCCGCTCCCAGCTAGATGGGCTCGATCCCGGTCTAGAGGGTCCGACTACATTCTCTATAATACCTTAGTTAGATTCAACCGTGGCGTATCAGACTGGCGCTAGTGAACACGAAAGCCACCCGAATAAAATGCATCACAGTGCATTTGATATACGCGAGAGGAAGATGGGGAAGAGGGGAGAAGCGCAGAAAATATTTTGTGCAAAACATATAGTAATATGTATATTGAAGGAAAAAAAAGGAATTATCCTCAAAATTGTCAATGGGATATTTACTCCCAGGGAGAAATGGGAGTGAAACCATTGTTGCTCCAAACGGGGACGTCTTCTATTATTATCATTTACCGTATGTTTTATTTATAGACTCTAAATTCACGTATTTCATATTATTTGCATACACTTCTATGTGGGGGCACGCTGAATAGCTATTGAATGAACTCAAATCATCCAAATTAACGTTAGAGCCCGTTTACACGTTTATCCCATCGCACGTTTTTCATTCCACTAAGGTCGATATTTGTTTACCTGAGTGTTTACTATTGCGACTGGACTCGGTGTCAGCTGCTACGCCAACGAGATAGGCTCGATCAGCGAGAGCCAAAACGTAATGAATAGTTTCATGCGTAACTTCGTGGAATTGTTCCAAAATGAATGATGTTAAACAAAACTTTTTTACTCCACATGAAAAATAAGATTCATTTGCAACCTAGGTTTCACTGCGGTGTAGCATCTTCAGGCAAATAAGTTATATGCACACATTGTTTTATTTGATTTTATGAAATCCCTGGTTAGGCTATCGTCCTGGAAAGACAACGGGATTTTTTGGGGGAGGGGGGGTTGTCGGATATGCAGCAGTTCCTGATGGCACAGAATAAAAACGTGAACTGGCTTGCCCCCCCTCTGAATTCATAGGTTGTCTGAACACGTGCGTCGTGAGTTGGTTACGTTGAAGTGGCATGTTTCAAAACGATTTATGTATTTGCCAGAGTTGCAGTTGGATTACATGCGAGGTTGAGTGCTAATGTACATATCCTTTGTACTGTCCATAGTTGAAACTCTTCACATATATGGCTGGTGGGGGTGGGTTGGAGAGGGATGTGTGTTGGATATAATACCATCCATGACCTCCGATTGGGAAGTTAGGGACAAAGTAAGGGCGGGAATAGGGGAAATGGCAGAGTGGCTCGTCGCGGGGGGGTGGGCTCTTCCGAACGGTCATGCGTTTTTCCACTCCGAGGGGAGGGGAGCGGACAGAGGAGAACGAACGAGGAGAGCCTCAACGTCGATACACTTGAATCTGAAGGCGAATCCACTGGTTATAAACGCAAGGCAAGGTTCTCGCCGCAGTGCGTGTTGTTTTGATCGAGTCTGTATCCACACATTCCTAGCCTCCACCGGAGTTTGCAAAATATAAAAATGCAACATTCGCTCTAGCCAATCTTCTCTCAACTTTGAATTCAGTAAGAATTACCATCATGTTCAGATAGGATGAGGTTTAACAAAATCGAAATTTTAAAGTATTTGTTATTTTGCTTACAGTTTTAAAAATAGTGTGCTCACGCATTTCATTCCCGCCAGTGATAGTTTCCCCAAAATATATCGGTACAAATTTCTGGTGCATCATAATTAATCGCGGGATAGTAAGTGTACTTTCCCGTGTAAGCGTATCCGTTTCATAGCATTTCACTAACCTGAGTTATACTTTTGAGTAAACTTTTTTTTACATTTTGTTCTAAAGAAAATTATCTTGAGCTATACTTTTATGTAAACTTCTTGTAACGCTTTGTGCTAAGGAAAATTGGATTTGAATAATTTTAATGGGTCCAGTCATAATTGATAAATTTCTTCCATTGGAACGCTATTAAACACGGCACGAGAAATTTGTATTAGGAAATATTATTTTCGTTTCACTGAAACATCAATTTGCACTGCATTTTATGAATAAACGGTAACCACTATTTGAAAAACCACCCGTGTCATTGCTTCGTCTATGAATGATCATTTTTTCCCGATTATCTTTTTATCAAGGATGGGACATCCATACCTCAACTTCAGCCTTCGAATCTCCCGAGTACTTCTAATAGTGGCAATTCTTAGTGGACAGCATCAGGGGATGTCTGCTAATCCTGGAATTCCAAGGAAACTTCATCGTAGCGTCGTGGAATCTCTTCGACGTAAGTCTATTTGGAATTTATATGCAGTCGGATAACTAGAATGTTCGGATGAAGTTTTTGACAGCGATATTACTTTTCCAGCCAATAAAGAAAGCAATTAACACATTCCCCCTTTTAATTATTCTCGGCAATTTAATGGGAAATTTTAAAGTAGAATTTCAAATTCACTCAGGATACACAATCGTGCAATTTTTTTTGCATTATATTGGATATTATTTCTTCACGATGGTCCGTTTGACTGGAAATAACAATCCAAATACTATGAAAGACTTGTACTTTCAATGAATAGGATCGTGGATTTGCCGAGCAAAGAGAGAGACTTTCTGGATGAACTGCCTAAGCCAATGACCAATGAGCTCGCGGACTACTAAAAAGCTTTTTCTTCCAATCTTTCCAATGACTATGGTTATTTTATTCGTTCAAAGTAATTAACAAATAAAGACATAACCTCAAATGTAAGAGCACCTTACCAACTGCTACTACTAGCCATTTGTGCGCATTTACAGCGTTGGATCAGCTGTTTTTCTTTATCCAATAACATTGAGATACGTAACGGCATTGTCTCTTCCCAGGTTCGTCCAACAATTAATCCATCCATAGCCTTTGATCTCTTAATTGTGTATTTTTATTGTGTATAAATGTATTTTTAGATTAGTATGAATCGTAAATCGAGTATCAGGAGGCTATAAAGAAAACCATGAATGGGGGAAAAGAGCTGACTACTATGGGGAAAAAATGGGAATATATAAAAAAAATGGGTTTTCGAAAGTCCCAAAAGAAGCTAAAGGGATGTTAATGGGAAAAAGACAAGGAAACCATGGCTCACGGATGAGATGATTATAAAGATAGATGGCAGAAGGAAATGGACAAATATAAACACAGAGTTACTGCTTCGAAGATTTCGAAAAGCTGTTTGATAGAGTGAATTATGAAAAACTAATGAGTACATTGCGGGAAATAGGAATATATTGTAGGGACAGGAGGCTAATCTGCAACCTGTACATGTCTCAGACTGCTCAGGTTCGAATGGGGGACGGAGAGTCCGATTGGGCAGTGTTAGGAAGAGGTGTAAGGCAGGGTTGTCCATTAACACCGATGTCGTCCAACGTGAATGAGGAAGAAATGATTAAGGAGGCATTGGAAGAACTGGAGATAGGAATGTAAGTCGGCAGGGAATCCGTAAAATTAGTTATGTTTGCTGATGAAAAAGCTCTAGTTAGTTGGTCATTTAAGGGGTTGCAAACATTGATGAGTAAATTAAAAATTCAGTGCGCTAGATAGATATGGGATAATAATCAATATAAATAAAGGTTATGCGATTTTCCAGAAAGACAAAGGCAGAGCTTAACATTAAAATTGGGGGGCAAAAACTAGAGCAGGCAGAGCGGTTTACATATCTCGGAAGTGTTTTGGACCAAAATGGTCGAAGTATTAGGGAGGTAAGGAGAAAAATAGCACTAGGCAAAGAGGCTTTCACAAGGAGGAGAAAGTTGATGACAGGGACGTTGAGTAAGGATGTTAAGAAAAGCATAAGAGATTGATGGTATAACTTAATGCGGTTGGGTTAGCTTCCATTGATCTTTGACACATTGGCAATTGACAGGAATTGAAAATATGAGAATTTGGAGAGGAGAATTTTAAGATTTGTTAAAAAATATTCAAAGCTACTGCCAGCGTAAGTGATTTTGATAGTATTTATAGTCAATTTAAAATCATGTGCACATTTTGGAAACTGGTCGAAATATGGTTTGGAAGGAGATGCAATTGATTGTAAATATCCTAAGGTTCATGAATGAGGGATGCTATTGGGAAAAAATTTAATGTAAGACGATGTGATCAAGTTGAAGGTTAATGAGCAAATGGCGGAGATGATGGAAAAGATGAATTAATTTGTGTTGTGTGATGTTTTTGTGTTGGATGGGGATGATGGGGGATTCTTGAGAATCAAAGGGAAGGCAAAAGTTTAATATTTTCACTAAAGTTTTCATATAGTTTTATCTACCATCCCACATTAAAGGATTGTTCACTGTTCTAAACAATTGAAGTTACAAAGCTGACATCTCGACCTTAAATTTGTCTTCCCCACACTGGTATGATAAGAATGAAACCAGCATCAAATATAGGTTGTTTCAGTCAAACTTTTTCATTCACATATTTTGAAAAAGTCATTTTATTTAAGCATACTACTTATTATTTTCATGAAAAGCATTTTTTTGCCATATCATTGAATTATTTAACTACAATTCGAATAAAAGAATCTTATGATGGCCTTCTTTGCCAATTGGTGTACTTCCTTCATTTTTGAATATCTTCCTCTAGTTATCTAATCAGTTCTAATTCTAATGGCATCATTTTGACAAGCTACTCAGAATCATCCACAGAACAGTACAGCAAATGGTTACTGAAGACCCTTACCTTGACATTACCATTCACCATTGGACTCAGGGGGATCGAGATGGTGCGGAGGCTACCATACTGGCTTGCCACCCAGAGGGCCCGGGTTCAAATCCTTGCGGTGTTGAATATTTTTCAGAGGTATCTCGATCCCTACTTGAGGTGCTTTGTGGAGGGCACTTTGAGTGAGTACGCCGTCCGTCGGATGGGACGTTAAGCTGCGGACCCCTTGGCACCTCGTAAAGAGTAGGCTAATGCCAATGCCGGGTTCCTCTCCACCCTTCATCCTTTCCTGTCCATTCCCTATGGCGCAAATGACCTCAGCTGTCGGTTGCCTCCCCTAAATAATACTACTACTTGGACTCGGTTTTCTTCTCTATGTAATCTTATTTTAGCTCATTCATTTTATTCTCTTTATAGACACCTTCTTGCATAGTTGCATCTTCTGTATAGTTTATTTCTCCAGATATGTTTATGTATTTGTGGTGATTATTTATTTCTGTTTTTACTGTAGAATGAGTTAACACTGAAATAGGCCCTAATCTAAACTATTACCGAGCTGTTAATGTCTTTTCGCCTGTAATATGCCAGGGATATCAATAGAAAGACTTGAGTAGGTCATTCATTCTTATCAGATGCAGTTTTGGCTTAAATGAACTGAATCCTATAGAAGGACCTTTTCACATTGGAAAACTGTTTTAAAAGATTTCCAACAAATGTACACAATTCCAACTGACAAAAATGGATAAAATCATAATAGAAATAATCTTTGGACATATTTAAATAAATAAATAAATAATGTATGTCATTGATTCCTTTCTTGTACAAGCTAATTTCAACAAAGGTATTCACTTTTGTTCTTAACTGCTTATGCCTATTTTTCTACAAAATTATTCTTTCTTAATTTTTCTAAAAAATACCAGACCCGCTCCACTGCTCAGATATATTTCCTCCTAATTTTATATTTAATAAAATACTCTTAATCAAGCATTCGATATGAGATGCAACTAATGCTGATTTCTTTCCCTTCCCCCTTTACTCTCAAATACCCTGCTCCCTTCTGTGGAAAAGGTGGAAATTAAATCCGGACAACTATCCGAGAACAAAGTACATTCTCTTACATTTTATCTCTCTTGTTTCTGGGAAGAGTTGAAGTGGAGTTACTTTTCCAGGCAAAATTTGCTCTTTTTTTCATTTTGGATTCCTTGGATGAGAAATTTGGATCTTCCATGTTGGGTGCAAAGGCACATAATTTGTAACTTTGTGATAGGTTTAATTTTGCTCTGAGTCTTCACATATCTAAGGGCTCCCAACTCAGATCTTGGAGTAAATGGAGTAATGATAGGTCCCATTTTGCACATATTGGTATTCGTATTCATTGTTGTTATTATTGGTATTCTACCAGTTCAGGTAGGTTTTGGCTGAACAGACTATACATCAGTACTATACATTACTTTGTGTTCTTTTGTACAATTTTTTTATGAACCTTGCAGACCTTCTCTATACCTCGTTCAATTCTGTAGTTAGCATTTTTTTAGATAGATCCCATGCTGCACATATTGGCATTATTATTGGTATTCTACTGTTTAAGGTAGGTTTTGGAATGGACAGACTTTACATCAGTAATTTTCTAAGTCTCGATTCTAACTGATTCGCAAGTTATAATTAAATAATTTCACTTGAGATTGTCGAAGCAAACTGCAGGCAATAATATTGGAAAATATAAACAAATTATTAACCAAAAAAATCTTTTTCCGAATTTCTTAGAGCTGAAATGGTCATTGTAAGAATGTATATTAAAATGAGTTTTTCATGCTGTCACATTGTGAGTTGCGTAAGAAAATGTTTTGAGGCAGACGTATATTCATAATGATTGGTAGATAAATACTATTCCAGAGTATTTATTAGCATTGGTTGTTGTGCCGTATGGTATGTTCTATCATGGTGAACCTCCATGTCTTCCTGTCGTGAGCCTTTCTTTTCATTTCTTCATACTTTCCCCCAATGTTAACCATGTACAACACCATGTAACTCAACTTCCATCCAAGCAGTCTGTTATTGTCTCTTCCATATATATATTAAAAAGGGCTGGTTGGAGGCAGCATCCTTAACCAAATTCTCATTCTATTCCAAACTCATCTGTCAACTGGGCTCCTATCCTTACTATTGACTTTCTGCCTGAGATACAAGTCTTTTATTAATTTTCTTTCCCTCCAATCAATCCCATGCTTTTTTAGAATAACCATTAATATGTCCCATCTCACTCTTTTAAAGACTTTCTTTAAGTCAATACATACAGCATATACTTTTTTGTTCTTTTCCCTGTTTTTTTCGCCAATTACTATCAACAGACCTTTTGCATCTCGGTACCCATGCCTCGTCCAAAACCATATTGCTCTTCTTCCATTATATTTTTTAGTTCCCCATACAATATTCTATTTATTTTGTCACATGTTATATCCAGCTTTTTGTTCTGTATGTGTTCCATTTCTTGGGACTTTTCTATTGTAAACTTTATAGTTTCCTTGAAGTCTTTAGGCCATAGTCACTTTCTGTAAATCTTGTTTCTAAAATTTGATAATCCTTTCATTCCATTTTCGTTGGGTGCCTTGAACTGGAACTCCACATCAACTTGTTGCTTCATCACAAATTTTTCTCTAAAGCCTTCCTCTTAAATCATGTTGCATAGGTTTTTCTCCCGTCTGTTTCTACTGTCTATTTTTGATTTCCATGGCGTTAAAGAGTGTGAATAGAAAAAGCTCTCTTTATTGCAGATAAATTTACTCAGTAGAAGAATTCTCACCACAATTCTACCCTAACATCTCACAAATTGTTGCAAGCATTAGGATCACAACTATATTAACCATGCTCCACGTTCGTACATAATATTTCACTGTGTAATAGCCAAGAAGGAATTTAGAAATGAGGCACGGTAGATAGATAGATGTTTTATTTCATTTATTGCTGCATAATTTTTTCCACAACGTTTCTTTTTTCACTCTTTCATTACAATTGATAATCGCTGGAGTAGATAGTTAACCCTGATCCAATTTAGTTTATTGGGACTTTTCATGCAGCACTGCTTTGCACTTGGGTGCTTCCAGTGATTTGGTTTCAGCAATAGGTGTTGGACTTGTGCCATTTGGCATGAAATCCAAAAGATAGCATTGCCCTTGGTACTTAGGCAGGGGTGACTGGAAAACAATTTATGTTCAGTTGTATTACATTAAACACCGATTTCATCTAAAGATGGCTGTCAATGGCAGGTGGGCATTCAGATGAGTGCTATCTAGTGGCTCAAAAAAGACTTCTTTGATCTCTTGTTTTAAACACTGGAATGTGCCCCTCCAAATGTCCACCTGTGGAAATTAACTGCTCCTGCAATATGATCTACATTCAATAATTTTGTAAATTTCTTCCATGGCCTCTTGACAGTCATCAATAGATGGGAGAGAGTAAATTTTGCAAACTGACCAGTCATTTTCAGATGAAACAAAATTTTTTTCTGAACCATATTCCAATTTCAATTACCAAAGTCTCAACACTGACCAGAAGCTGCTTTTTATCAAATAATAATAATTTTTCGCCCATCAAAAATGAGCAAAATGGAATATTTTTTACAAATTTTGCTCAACATTTATATTTTAAAAGTCACTATTTTTTTATATAATAAGTATGCAACGTCAAAAGAAACAAAACTGTCTTCTTTCTGATTTTGAATGAAAAAAGCATGTATGTTGTACTAAGTCCAGAGCGAAACATTCTATGGATAGGATTGAAAAAAAAATTAAGTCGGAGATGAAAGGTAAAATTTATTAGTTGCTCATATTGGAATACAAGACAGGACATTTAAATAAGGTGTCGACAGGTTAAAAAAAAAACATGCTTCCATGCAAAGGCACACTTTATTGGTCAAGTAGCATGTGGTGCATGAATTAGACATGGTTGTCATCAAATTCACTGAGTTGATTATTCACAGCATGCTTCCTTGAAGCAAGATTCTTCCAAGTTGAAATCTTTAATGAGGAGTCTGCATGATCAAAGTCCACCGGAACCGGCATCTTACACCAATAATTTCAAGGCACACAAGGGAGGCTGATGATACTTAGTCCTGTTAAAAAAAAATAGAGAGACATCATAAAAGAAATATCTCGGTTAGGTTTAGTCTAAATAATATTTTAGGCAATTCCTAAAAAAAAATATTTATAATTTCTGCCGGGTTGATCAAAGGCATCTAGGAAGTGAATGACCAAAATATTGGGCTTAATCTATTGATTCAGATCTATGAAGAGTCTCAGGTCCTACTTAATTATTTCTACATTATTATGTTAAGTCTCAAAAACATTCAAGACAATTTGTGGAAATTAATTGTCTGGCATTCGTTTTTTTCCATTCTGATCTATTAAGTCCAATCTATTTAATTTCTAATCTATTAAAATTCCAATTAAAATTAATATTCACATATCATTGAACAATGCTATAATGTCACAATGGTGACTGGTGATGAACTTACTAACAGCTCTACACTAAAGATACACTATCTAAAATCTAAGACAACTTTTAAGGAGAACAAACAGTAAACAAAGCTAACTAACTAAAATTTAAAATTCTAATAGCTTATATAAATGAATCTATATGAAATTTACGCCTCTTCATCATCATCAGTATTTCTATCCTAAGATTGGTTTACTGCAGCCCTCTGTTCTTCCCCATTTAGTGTTAATTCCCTCACTCTCTGATAGGTTCCCTGTTCCACATCCTCCTTAATTTGCCCCAAGTACTTGTCTCTTGGCCTTCCTCATGGGATCTTTCCTTCAATTTTTCCTTTTATTATGTTTCTAGCCAATCCATCTGCACCATGTTTCAAATGTTTCTATTCTTTGTCAATCCACTTTTCCAATATTCCACGTCTTCGATCCATAGAGTACCATGCTCTACATGAACATTTTGGCCAACTGCTCGCTTATTTGCAATCTTATGTTCTTTAAACATAGTAGTTGTCTCCTCTCAGTGAATGCCTTCTTTGCTTGGGCTATTCTTTGCTTGATGTCAGTCGAGCTTCTTCCATCCCAAGTTATACTGCTGCCAAAGCAGATGAAGGATTTTACTTGCTCTAGTTTCACTCCTTGAATTGTGATATATGCATTCAGTTTATCTTTTCCACACAAGAATTTTCTTCTTGTTGATGCTCATATTATATTCCCCCAATGCTTGGTCCATAGTATTCAGGTTTGCTTGCAGGTCCTCTTGTGTCTCTGCTACCACTGTGATGTTATCAGCGAACCGCAGCGTGTTAATATCTTCACCATTCACCTTTACTCCGTTGATGCCCATCTCTTGTGCTCCTTTTATTGCCTTTCCTAGATGTAAGTAGAATAATGCTGGCGAGGGGTTCATCCTTGTCAAACTCCTTTGTTTATTTTGGCTTCTATTTTCCTTCCATTTTTCATTTGGATGGTTGTTAACTTATTCTTGTCATTGTAGACCAGTCTGTAGTCTGTTATTGTAGCTTCTAGTATCTAGAACATTTTGTTCCATTCAACATTTTCAAAAACATTCTCCAGGTTGATTTATGCCTAACTTAAAAAAATACCCAATCTAAAAATTGAACTAATCTTATAAAATAAACTAACAATTAAAACTAAGGGATAACTTTATTAACTAACAAACAGAAATAACCTAAAAATATGATGCTAAGAATAAAAAGATAAACTATCTAATAACCTAAATTAACCTTTAAGAGAAAAAAACTAAAAACAAAGCTAGCCTAATAAAACATAAAACAAGACAAAGGTTGAAAAAGCAGTAAAGTTAGCAATAAGCGGATGTGGTAACAGTGAATAAAACGAAACGAAAGTGAATAAAACTTTCGCCCACACCCCCTTCCCCTGTACCCTTCTCCGACGTTGGGCATAAGACATGATAGGACCTTCCCAACTGCAGCTGCCTTTCCGAGATATCGTAAAGATCATGGGGTGGCAATTCGATGCTCTTCTGTTAGGTGTTAGGCCAGTTCTAATCCTATTTGTTCCATCCATTCTCTACACATCTGAAAGGAGACATTGAAGAGGTGGGTGACCTCATCCAGATGCTTCATCACGATAATCATTGCGACATCATCAGCAAACGCCACTTTAGTCACTGCTCTGGGGCCTTTATTTCTCAGCTCATACATGATGTTCCAAAGCATCGAGTCTTGTGGAACTCCTCCGGTTACATGATACCGCTGAGGACCTCCATTGGTATCATACCTCAGGATTCAGTCTTTGAAATAACTCCTCACCATCTTGTGTATTGAATAGTACCCATAATACGATCGCATCTGGTGGAATTTAATGCATTTTTGATATCTACTGTCACAATTAGGCAGTACTGTTTATCTTCAGTACTTTCAGTACTCACACCTTTTGCCAGCTATGGCCACTCTTGCTATATTTACGACAAGACTTATGGCGTACAGTATGTTACGATTCTCCCGCATTCCTAATTGATTGTCGGATAGATGTCTCTCTGTAACTTCTTCAATTCTCCCATTGATTCGCATCCAAAAAATTTTCCTGCTGTGTCAAGCATGCAGAGTGGATGATAGGATGATGGTGTACGTCTGGTAACTTCTTTCCTTTAGAGAAAGTGGAGTGGAGTGGGAAAAGATCCTTTCCTCATGCACCTGCTGTACATAAAGAGGAACATCTCTGGTACTTCCTTGATGGCTACTTTCAATACAATATTGGGGATGTCATCCAGCCCGGGAGCTTACAAGACATCAGCCTTGGAGCTTGCTCCCTTTAGTTCCTGGAGTGTTGCTGCCGGTATATTGTTCTCGTCATATTGCTCGGTCAGCTTGTCCAAATCCAGTCACTCGCAGTGGAAACAGCCCTGTCACTTATGTGGGCATGTGGGTGAGGGAATTGAATGGATCTTTAGCTTTTTCATGACTACCTTCCATGATTTACCCCATGGATCACTGTCAACCTCTTCTAGTAGCTCCTCCCAACATTTCTCTCTTACTGGTCTTAATCGCCTTAGCCAGGCGTCACTTACTCCAGGCATTTTTGTAGATATTTTCCACCTCAATGTAATTCAGCTTATGCCTATTCCTTTTTGCTTGTCTTCTTGTTCAAATCCATTCTCAATGCAATGTAGCTATTATGTCATTCCACCAGTATACAGGTACATGTCGATTACCTTGCCCTTTATGGGGCATTGTTAAGTCACATGCCTTGGTGATCCAACTCATAACGTCTTTCACCTTTTCAGTTGCACTTATTGCGATGGCCCCCTCTCCGGCACTGATGTAAAAAGTTTGCAGTCAAAAGCGCTGAACTTCCATCCAACCAGGTTGGTTTTTGCAGAAGCTCTCCTTGACTTGGCAGTAAACACCTCCCAATAGATCAGATGGTGATCACTGAGATGCAAGATGTCTGTTACCTTCCAGGCATTGCTGTTGCCTGAAGTGATATGTTATCTGACATAGACATTGACTGACCAAGGTGAGGTGCACAATAGAGCCTTTGCCTTCTTTCTCAAAGGCCCATTTGTTCCCTATGTTTAGCAATATTGAATCTAGGCTGGCGAATGCTTCTAGTAGCACCTGGCCTTTGGGGTTCATCTCCTTGCTTTCCTAGTTGACTGCCAAAGCATTGAAGTCTCCCGCAATGACCACGGGAGAGTGATCCATGGCATCTTTGGTTCGCCTATTAAGGAAGCCTGTGAATTCTCTCATGTCATAACTAGGTGGTGCATAGCAGTTGTAGAAGTGAATGTTTTCGAGTTCAGCCCCCCTTTGTGGGTTCTTGTTGGTACTCTAGAATGAAAGGCCATTATACGACCAGATAATTGTTTTTCCAGTTGAATTAGGAATCTATTGCAATCTTTCATGCTTCCAGTACGGTTCAGAAATTGGCAACAGATCAGGTTTTTACACCCGTAACCGTCTGGACCAGAAGGTTCTGGGCTGCCTTGCAATGGTTCAAATTTTGCTGCATCATTCTCATCTTTGTTTGTTTGCTCACCTTGGTGCCTCCTCCTTAACAACTGAACATTTGAAACTGCTGGGCTACGTGGTCACAATCCATTTCTCCCTTTCAATGCACAGGACACACCTTGCCTTTTTCGGGCACTGTGCAACTTTCTCGCCTCCACACTTGATACAGAGCTTGGATCGGTCAATGTCACTCTTGTATTGGCTTGAGATGTGTCCCACATGCCAGCATTTGTAGCACTTCCGGGGTTCGGTCACTTTTTGGTTGGGGCAGTTTACCCAGCTTCCCCTTCTCCTATGATCTTTCATGCACTCTCTTCTGGGAGCCTTATGGATGCAATTTGCATGCTTCCGTATGCTTTACCTAAGGCCTTGACAGATTCCACCATTACGCTTAGACTTCCATTGCTCACTTTCACCGGCGCTGCATAAACTTCCTTGGTGGTAGTTGTTTCGTAAAGGCCCTTGATTTCCCGGTCAGCCTCATGAGTCTTACAGGTAATGCTTACTTCTTCTTTTAACATTTCTACCATCTTGGTATGTATCAATATCATCCTCTATCTTCCGCTTCGCAGAAGTATTACTTGTTTCCTTGGATCCCTTGTTTCTTCTAGCAATTTTTCAACCGTTTTCTTCATTCCCGGATTCCTCCTTACTTTTAGGTAGAGACAAAGGCAAACACTAATGGATTATGCAAAGGTAACTTCTTTCATTTAATCTGACTTCTTAAATTTGTTGCAGCAAATAAATAATACCATTTTGTTGTTCCAGGTTATAAGCTGATTGGTTCTTATTATTAAATTATAAGAAATGCTTGGTTCTGTATAGTTCTGTATTAAATTATAACTGAATACCAATGATTGATTAGTGTGCATCATTGACTGTCGTTACTACTTAGTTCAATTTTATATATATAGTGTAATGTAATAGAAATATAATCATAAATATTTGTGACATTTCATTTGTTTAATGGTTGTTTTTTGTGTGAATATTGAACTGATATTAATTGGTCACCATATTATGCATAATGTATCTTTCCATTAATAAAGTATTCATACATAAAAAATTGTAATCATGTGTTTTCACAGACTATGCCCATGAAAAGACTTCATTTAGTCTATGAAGGAGGTAACAATCAGTAATTTTAAAAGTTCCGGTTTATGAAGTTTCTGTTTGTTAAACAAGTGTCTAAGTAGAAGCAGCTTAACTAACTAGTTAGGTTGGAGTTAGTTTGCATTATATTGGACGAAGAAGGTTAATTTTATACAATGTGTAGATTAAGTAAGGTTACTTTAAACAATGTGTAGATATGGTAACTTTATTTTCTTATCCGGCCAAAAAGAACTTTGGAGCTTTTGTTAAGAATTTCAATGATGTATGATTTGACGATATGATAATTGAGCACAGATGTACTTTAGTGATTGAATCAGGGGACTGCAGCTTTTTTGCTATAGTAAATGGCACTGCATTCTAATGATAGTGTATATATGTATTAGTAAATGAAAGGTCAACATCTCCTACCATATTGCCTTACACCCCTCAATCGCATGAACATGAAACAAGTATAGGTATTCATCAAATGATGATTCAATAAAATATCTTCAAATTTTTATTTCATCGAAGCACTAAATCTCATTGATCAATTCTTGACAGGGGCAATTGAAATTGTAGCCGTTTTTGATTTCACAAAAAAAGGAAGTTGCCAATTAATGTTTTAATATAAGCATTTTTCTATTGTTCATTATTTTCCATTATTATTTCGCTTGAATTCATTAGCCCCAATAATTACATATTCTCCTTTAAGTCGAGCAAAAACTTAGTTTTACTAGCCAACAAATAAGTCCACAGCAATACAGCATGATTTCAAAGAGAAAAATTATGAAAAAAATTGCTATAGCCTCCCCAAATTAAGACAGTAGGGGGGACCTTTGGGTGCCCCACTTCGCAAAAATGTCCGACCATGTTTCCAGGCCCACCCACCTACCAAGTGCTTGATTCTTCACTTGGAACTAATACATCGAGGCAAATAATAAAACAAAACTTCCCTTAATTTATTTTTAACAAACAACCAAAATTTATGCTATTAGGTAGGCAGCTCTATACTCAGACAAGCCATTAAATTAAATTTTCGGAAATAATTCAAGTATAGGATATTTTCTCATGAGAAAGCTCATCAGTGCAAAAGAAAATTACAAAAGGTTGAGCAACGTGGTTATATCTAAAGACTTCCTTCTGGCTAAGACAGTTGTATCAAATCTATAACAATATGCACGTATGAGATACCCAGAAAAATCTACTCTTCTTGTAAAATTAAAAAAAGCACCAAGGGGAGTGAACCCTTAGCACCTTTCATCAAAGGTAGGCTGATACTGATGCCGGGTTTCCTACCACCTTTCCTCCATTCCCATCTATTCCTAATGGTGCAAATGACCTCAGCCGTTGGTCTACTCCTCTAAAGCTACAATTACTGCTAAGAGAACTGTAACTCTATTCATTACAACATCATGTCTGTACTGCTTGGCCAAGGGCTATCGCAATACACATTCGCGACTTTCATTCGTTTGGAAGAAATGAGAAAGTTATGAATATGTATTGTCATTGCCCTTGGCTGAAATCAGTTCCAATGTCTAGGTCTCCTTTTTGAGATGTCTACACAAATTTAGAGAAAAAAGCAATACTAAGCCTCATTTTGGAGTATAAATAAGTTCAATACATTGCCATCATCATTAGGCATTTAAAATTTACCTTATGGCAGCCCTCTTGTAACAAATATAAATGGAGTTTAAATTACGACTACATCTTTATCATCAAGAATACTTTTTTAAAATACAGCTTACATTGAGGACCACATGGTAATGTTAAATCGGGTCCAAGTTAGAGGTTAATGAATAAACTTTTGTATCATTGCACTTCTTTTAGATTTGATGACTGATATATTGACAATGATTACATTTACTAGAAATATCAACTTCAACTCTATACAGATCACATGAAAGCTCTTTAGAGGCCTAGGAAAAAATAAATTAAAACATTGTATGGACATTAATCCACTGGAGCTCCAAATCCTACTTACATAATTATGATGAGGCAAAACTCAATAAAATGAGAATCATGATTACTAAAAACATCCAAACCCTCAGGAAAATAAACCTAAAGGAAATACACCAAAGACCGTAGGAAAACAGGAAAATGAAGGAATAAGGAAAGTTGGATGAAAAGATTTTCTTAAAGTATTTTTTCCTTAAAAGAATATTAGTCAGAATGGATCAAATACTTATGAGACAGTTTCTCCAAATAGAAAGCTGAGGGCACTCTATCCACACAGCAAATCACTCGCATCTTAATAAGATTGGAGTTAACAGAGAGCATGGACTCACCAATAACCCAATTTTGCATTGACCACTGCATCATTTTTGCTTCAATCAGTGCAATTGACCATCAGGCAATCATATTAAAATCCTCGGCACCTTCTTGGGTAATCACCAGACGATCTGAGAACCTGCAGAATGATCAAAATAGTTGCATAAACATTTGGGTATATAAGGATTACATTAATAGTGCTCGCGTAAACCATTCTGATAATTCAGTAGGTAAATAATTTTATTTGGATTTCAATTCAAAGAAAACTAACTATATCTGTGACAGTTCTAAGTAAGTCTTATCAATTATTGTTTAAAATTATAATTATCAATAATCATACAGAAGCAACAGATGATATAATAAGATGACGGCATTGATTTTACTGCATTAAGTACAAAGGAGGATGTATTTACATACTAATTAATAGTTGATGCTTAAGGCATACAGGATTTATGTATGTCAACTGAATCAGAGTAACAAAATACCTTAACTAGCATTAATTCATAAGCCTGTTTCTCATAGCTATGAGTCAGTTTACAAGTCCTTAGAACTACGGAGTTTTTCAATGGTGATAAATGGTTAATTCTGTGGGTAACCACAAGTAGCAAAGTGAAGAGAACTACCCCCCTCTGACCTGAATGTGTGCTTTCCCCTCACCTATCAAAACCAACCTTTAAGTCGATTACTTGAGGTATCCTAATCACCCACTAGTATTCTACAATAAACTGGAACAAAATACATGTAAAATGCCAGAAATTCTAGAAACACACTACATACACAAAATGTGCACTAATTTACACCACAATGGAACATATTTACTGACAAGGGCAGTAATTATATGCATTGTAAGCAGGGAAGCTAAAATAAATCAAGGAATAAGGTTCCTCATTATCACACATAGTTTCATACATGTATATTTAGGTGGTAAGGGATGGAGATAGTGTGGTGGCTAATTTCTTGCCACCCCAATAGGACTGGGTTTGAGTACTGGAAGTGGCAAAATTTTTCACTGGTATCCTGATCCCTACTTGGGGTGCCATATGGTGAGTGCTTCGAGGACTGTGTGGTTTGTTGGTTGGGACTTAAAACTGTGTGACCCCTTGGCACCTGTCACTAACAGTAGGCTAATGCTGATAACAGGATTTTCTCCACCTTTCATCCATTACCTGAACATCCTACTTCTACCATCTAGGACCTGTCTATCCCTAATTATGCAAGGTTACCTTAGCTGTCGACTGGCTCCCAAAATAACCAATCGATTTTGAGGAGACAAGTAACATGAACTAGAAAAAGGATAAGTAAAAACAAAGACGAGTTATATACACATGTAAAAGATGAGTATGCTCCAATTTGTAGAAGAGGTAGCTAGACTTACAGAAAAGAACAAAGGTCTACCAAACTAGGATACTAGTCTGCTTAGGGAAGGTGATGACATTGTAGGTAGATGCTCAAACATAATTTAAACTAAGGTAATAAATAATCTGCACCCAAAGAGAGGAGGAAAATATTACAATAAGGCTTGGGAAGAATAAAAAAAATACATTTCAACCAGTAGAAATGTTAACTATTTAACATCAATATAGTATGTGATGGAAGAAGCAATGGAGGACCTGAGGAGAGAGGCTAGGAGTAGATTGAAGGGATGGGCCACTTATCCGTAGCTGGTTCATTTGTCTTTTGCATGGGGCAGATGTAAGTCGGATGGGCAGTGTGAGGAAGAGGAGTAAGGTTCCATTATCATCCATGCTTTTCTGCATAAATGTGTAAGAAATGGTTGAAGAGGCATGGGAATAATAGAGATAGAAATGATAGTCAATGGGCAATTCATAAAATCACGGTTGCGTATGATCAAGCTATAATTTACCAATCATTTAACTGTTTGCAAGCATTTCTGAACGTATTGGTAAGTCAGTGCGATAAGTATGGGATAAGAATCAATGTAAATAAAAAAAGATTATGCAGTTTTCAAGAATTAGAAAAGCTTAGTTTAATAGTAAAATTGGAGGTCATACAGTAGAGCAAGTTGAACACTTTACCTATCTTGGAAGTGTTCTAAACCAAAATTGGTCAAAGTAGTAAAGCCATAAGGAAAAGAATTGAGTTAGGCATAGAACCTTACACAAGGATGAGGGAGTTGATGACAGGGACATTGAGTAAGAATTTTACGAAAAGACTGGTCAAAATTTTGATATAGAGCATAGATTTTTACAATGTGGAAACAAGGTCATTGAAGCAGGAAGATAGGCATAAATTGGAGGCTTTGAAATGGGGATGTGAAGAAGAATGAAAATGTGAAGTCCACAGAAAGGAAAACAAACAAAGAAATGCTAGGCATGGTTGGGGAGGAGAGGAGACTGTTGAGACAAATTCAAAGGAGGCAGGAAAGGTGGATGCAGAGCACTTTGATAGGGGATGAATATTGAAGACTGTGATAAATAAAGGAAATGAAAGTAGGTAGATGGAATGAAGGATGGTAGAATGCATGCAGAAGAGTAGATGGTTTTATTTGCATGTGCGGTCAGGTAGTCTTCTAAGGGAGGCTAAGAAATGTACAGGGTGATTAGTTTTTGTCCATCAGAAACCTATCCAAATGGCAGACTACCATATAATAATGACACTTTCCACCTCCTTTCATGTCGTCCAAAATAACCATTCTTTTTTTGCCCTCTACCTCACTTACCCAACATTCTCTTCTCTTTCAGTCATTAATGCCTCATTAGCTCTTAATATACCTTGAATTGACTTAGCATGGAATCTTTTAATTCATCATAATAACATTGTGAGTTTCCCAAAAGCAAATCCTATCCGAGAAATATCAATCAAACATTTTAAAAATGGTCTCGAGAATTCAAAGAAACTCCCGCGGGTTTCAGCTTGGGGAAGGACTACCAGTGCACACCGAACGAAGACGGATTTAATCCCACGTCCCAGTGAACACGGTCGCCACTAGATGCCTCTACTTGACTCAAATTAGAATACCAACGGGATGTGGTTGAGGTGAGGATGGGAAAAGTCGGCGCAATACGGGAGGAATTATTGTTTCTTTCGGTCGGGACGTCAAGGGGTCGGGAGGACGAGGGAGAGAGCCTTCGGAGGGGCGCCGGGGGACGGCGGCGGCTGGGGAGGCGTCCTCGCACGGCGCGAGGCGATCGCTATCTCTCGCAATCACCCCGCCATCACAATGGACGGCGGCTGCGGAGCGACCTCCAGCAGACCCTCCCCGGCGGCCTTCCTCCTCCCCGCTCCCGTCCACCCACACCCTGGTACCACACAACAACAACGGCAATGTCCAACTCTCACATCTTCCCATATCCTTCCGTGCGAAAGAAAGGAAGGCGCCAGAGCGTTGTCGATTCCCTCCTCGTAGGTGTCGCCCGCGCCATATTTAACCTCCGCCCGGGCCGCGGGGTGGCCATGACGCCGCAGAGGGAGAGATAGAGAGAGAATAACAAAAAAAATAAAAAAACTCGAAAAAGGAAGAGAAAAGAAACGCCTGGTTTGCCGTAACCGTGGTCACGGTTCCTTCAACTCCCATTCTTTCTCGCACGCGTAATTCACGCGGGCTCTTCCGCGCGCGCCCGAAATCGGGTATTTCAAAAGATGAAGTTCTTGAGTGGTTGCATCCATCAGTAGAGGAGGAATACATCGTTGCATTTGCGTTAATAATTTAAATGTAAATGTTCTCGACACTCGAGTAATTAATTACGAAAGGGGTTTTACTATTCTTAATTTACGAATCTCGCCGATTTGTGTAGCTTTCCCGGAACAATATGTCAACTTTTCCGGGTAAATTTTTCATGATGGGCAACTTATAATAGCAAACACATTAAACTTATTCCAAAAATTCTAATTAATGGATTGATGACCCCGGTACTACTGTTTTGTTTCATAACAGAACAATTGAAGTATGCAGTAGCAAGCAGCAAGAAATGCTGCCTGCTGACGACGATATTACGAGCAACTAAACAAGTAGCATTTTAAGAAAAAATGCAATGTTTCCCAATATTTGAGGGCTTCACGAAAATATTTCTCATGATTAAAATAGGCTTCCAATAACATTCCTAATTTTTTCCAGATTTTAAACGTTTTCAGACTTCTTTAAACCATCGGATAGCTTTTCATGTGGTCCCCTCCATTTATCTCTATATATTAATATACTTGGGAACTGGATTGCTGCGATAGTCAGTCTAAGAGATGGCTTCAGTAATAGAGGACCTATGTTAGCTACAAACGATAACATGATATGCATAATCGATACCCCGCAGTGCTGTTTGGAGAAGGATGTTAGGTCACCAGCCATGAATGCATACATGAATATAAAATATAAGTTAATGCCAATAAATCCAAACGCTTATCATTTACAAGATACAAACTCCATCACGACGCCAACTATAAAATTTCGGGGGCAGATTTACCGCGGTCTGAAATATTTTAGCGTGGTTTCGTGCAGAGATTTGAGATGCGGTCAGAATGATGACAAAATAGTAAAAAAATCTTTTGGTAGTCTACACTTTGTGAAACGAAATTTCATGAAAGGTTCGAAAACAGTTAGGAAATTGACATTCAAAACCACTGTAAGACCCATATTAGAATTTACCACTAATGTGGGGAGCCCATGCGAAATCGGTCGCGAAGAATAATTGGAGATATTGCAAAGTAAGACGTCCCATTTCGTGTAGAAGACATAAATAAACGTTACCATGGTGTGAGTACAATTATCAAATTCATGGGACACCTTAAAGAAAAGCAAAATCATAAACAAGAATGGGATGTCTCTATGAAGCATTTATGTATGATTAGTCAGAAATGGGAAGAAATTACCAAACGGCTTAAAAAAACCATCTTTCACTGAAAGAACAACCTTAAGTTTAAAATAAGAGCAAGATGGCGCAGAGGTGACAAAGAAAATTATTCCTACGTTAACCGTTCAATAGAGAATAGGAACGGTTAACCTGATAGACGTCTTCAACCCTTTCCCAAAGAGCCTCAAAATATTTAAGCGGAGATTTCAAAATCTTAAAAAAAATATCTGGATGAAGCGATATATCGTGTATTTTTATGTCCATATTACCACCGGGCATTAGTCTGGTGTAGTGTAGTGAACTGTACTTATTAGCAATGTCAATAAACATGAGTATATTGCGTACATGTATATACCATGTAATCTGTACCAATATACAATGTGTATAATGTACCTCTATTCTGTATAATGTACCAATATACTATTTAATCTGAGATAAGAGTTCCTGGATAGTCTAAAACTGAACATTGGGTGAAATTATAATGAAGACACCCAAAGCGCAATTTTACCTGCGACATCGAGAACATAACCCGCCTCCCAAACTACATCGACAGGTTTGGGAAAAGAGATAATTAGAGATTGCCTGTTGAACAGACACACATAGGTCTAGGATGTATTCGATGGTTCCTGGCTAAACCTGATGATGACGCCTAAGCGTTGAAGCTAGTTGTACCAAAATAAAGAGCAGTGGAAACATACGAGGGTCATCCGGAAAGTAGTACCCGTTCGTGCCGCATGAAGTGCTGACGACGCGAGTAGCCGCTGGACGAGGTCAGATAGCTTCAGTGGCTTGTCTGCCTTCTCTGAGCCAAGTTGCGTGACGCTAGCATTGCCTGTGTTGTTTCTGTGATTGTTTACAATGTTTAAAAAAATTGAGAACGCCGCCAGTTGTGAAGTGAGGGCAGTGATTAAATTCCTCAATGCAAGAAACGTTCGCCCATGTGATATTCATCGCCAATTAAAGGAGGTGTATGGAGACAATGTAATGGACGAGTCGTCTGTTCGGCGGTGGTGTCGCAACTTCAACATGGGGAGGGGGAACACACACGACGATGAGCGTTCGGGGAGACCGTCTGTCATTACAGACCAACTGGTGAGCTCAGTTGACGAATTCGTGAGGAACGATCGGCGCGTCACAATTGATGACATCTGTGAGCATTTTCCCAATGTTTCTCGAACAATTGTTCATGAAATTGTTAAACACCATCTGCATTATGCAAAAATTTGTGCAAGATGGGTCCCTCGCGTATCTCAATGAGCTGGCGGCGAAGGACTATGCAGCAGGAATACAGAAACTTGTCACACGTTATGACAAATGCCTTAATTTGCTTGGAGATTATGTTGAGAAGTAGTTTAAAGTATCCTCTTTCAAATAAAAATTTTTATGTTTGTTAATATTTACTTTTGTGTCTTTATTTCACGAACGGGTACTACTTTCCGGATGACCCTCGTACATTGTGTTCTTCATTTAATTAGGTCTAGGATGTTATTCCAACGCACAATCCACGAAAAATCACAAAAAAATCAGGGAAACACGGAGGCAAGGTTAACCATCTCCATCTTACGGATTTATTATCCATATTCTATTTTATGGATTGGGGGGAGGGTCTTAACACCCCCTGCCATATACTCTTCAGGCTCTTCGCCGGGGATTATGAAGACACCTGTTCTCACGGGCAATTAAAGTCAACGATATGTCAAAGCGCAGCATGCAAATTTAGAGAACAAGGGGAATGTATGATGATGTGGAATCTGATTTATATTTACCTGGTGCCTCATTAAATTACGTTTGAAGTAATTACCCTTTCTTATTTTTGCAAACAATGCGGTAATATTTTAACGTGGGGCGTCCATTAGTCACATTAGAGTTTTGGAGGATGTCGGGTATGGGGGAGAGAGGGTGTTCCAGAATCGCGTTGGAAGATATTCGGGAAGAGGAGCGGTTGGTCCAAAGGCCACACCCCGCGGCGATTTCTCTTCCATTGTGCACTGACGATATCAACGGAGCAAAAAAAATACCAGTCTGAGAGAAATATCCGAAACGGGATTCTGTTCTAATTCCAGAGTAATACGAGGCATGGAGCAGTGAGCACTCGCAACTTTTTTTATATACACCACGCACGTTTACTTCAGCTAAAACTCACGAAACCGAAAGAGCCCGGCGTTACGTGGTCAAGAAATCAGTCCCAAAAACAGAGCCGCACGTTTGACAGGCTAATGCTAGACTGTTGTTATCACAAAAAAGTTTGAAATTTTGAATTTTTATACACACAAATGCATTTAGAGGAGATTTTAAAAGATGTAATTCGACTTCTTATTTTTAATAGCTAAAAACGGGCGAATCATTTTAAAACTTTTATAATAAACGTTCAATGAATGTTCAGGTCTGGAACATATTGTATTGAAATAAAATTATTGACTTTGTATTTCTACATACTAAATGTGTATGGAATTATCAAGTAATAATTTCATTCCAATATGTTATGCAAATTCCATAAAGTTACGCCAGAGAGAACAAAGGTCTGGAACTATTTTTCTCCAGATTTCCCTCCAAGATCCGTTTTTACATGTTATTCGTGCACTCTAAAAACATTTGCAATGATTAGGTGCAGACTGAAAAATTGCCCCGCTGAGCACGGCTCTGCTATTGCTCTCAGCAAGATGAATTTTTCCAACAAAAGTTTCCGACGATTTCTCGACCTATACGTACGTGTCAAACGACATGGGGTAGATTGACAGAAAACAAACTGCATGGCTCCACACAATAACATTAGGACAGTGAGTAGGTATAAATACGATTATACGATAAATATTAAAAAATACATTCCGAAATAAACGCCCTAGTATGTTGAGGGCGCCCTTTGATCGCCAATGAAATGCTTCCGTTTCCAGCATATTTTCCTACCACGCTAAGATTAGATTGCCAAACCGTGACGACCCATTTGTAAGAGAAAAGTACTTGTTTGTAAATCTTATTTTACTACTACTATTCTAACTACTCCCAGGATTATGATTTTTTTGTCTTAGTCTAAGCGTTCTTTTCTCGAGTTTTAAAAAGGTTAAAATTATGGAAGAATGCAATACTGGTAAATTACTAAAATGGAAAAATGCAAACCCAGTCCCTAAGACTCAAATGGTTATTATGCACTAGCGTTTAAACAACTCTTACTTTACCTATAACGATGTACAAATTAAAAAAAATTATGGATTAATGTCTTCCTAATATTTAAAACTTTTCCGTTGAGAGGGGAAAATAATATCCAGCAAGGTCGCTCTTTGGAAAGCACTGGAGATAGGAATGTAAGGAAGATTCATATAATCAGTCAGGTTTTCGGATGAACAATCTTTAGTTATCCAAACAGTCAAGGGGTTACAAGCATTTCTGAGCGCATTAGAAAATTAAGGTGAATGGGATGGAAATCGTTGTACACAATACAGAAGGGGGAGGTTTTCAGGAAACGAGAAGGTTAAATTGAGCGCTAAAACAGAAGGTCATAAACTAGAGCAGAAGGAACAGTTATTCAGAACACCTATCTCGGAATTGTTCTGGACCAAAATGATTAAAGTAATAAGGGGACAATAAGGAGAATGCGCCAGGCAAAGGAGTTTTCACGAGGAGGAGGGAACTGATGACAGAGATGTTGAGTAAGGAATTTAAGAAAAAACTAGTTTACATTTTTATATGGAGCGTGGGTTTTGTACGGTGCGGAAACGTATTCACTGAAGCAAGACGATAGATGTAGATTAGAGGCTGTGAGATGTGGGTGTAAAGAAAGATGGAAAGGGTGAAATGGAAAGGAAAACAAACGAGGAAGTGCTAGGCATGGTGGGGGAGGAGAGAGTATTATTTGAAAAAATACTAAGGAAGATGGGAAATGTGGCTGCAGAGCATTTTAATTGGGGGTGAACTGTTGAAGGCTGTATTAGAGGGGAGACCGTTCGGTAGGGGAGGGAAGTAGGAGGAGAAAAACTACAAGTATGTTGGACGGAATGAAGGCAGGCAGAAAATACACGGTATTAAAGAGCAGTTTAATGTAGTGTGGGGTGTCTATGTGCGTCTCGTTGGACGAGGCTACGACGTGTAGCGATGATAAATTTGTGTCAATCCAAAACCTAAACGGTAGACTAAGTCACTCTTGTCGGCATTTTCCAAATAACTGATAAAATACTAAAACTTTGCTGTCATGGTTAGCGGTAAATTGCATGTGCCAGAAATAAAACGAGTGTGCGTTAGTAACGATCCGTTTGGATAAACCTTTTCCCACCGCCCCCTCCCCCCTCCCTCCGCGAATAGGACCCTGAAGGAGTTTAGGTAGCTATTGCCTCCCACGAAGGGAATCACACGTCTAATCATTTAATTATTACCTTCTCCGACGACTGTCAAGCTCTTAAGAATAAAACGTGCGGCTCTCTAAAGCCGCCAGTCCACAATCCGTGAATCTTTTCCTAATTACATAATTACGAGGGAGCTAACTTTAGCTCACCTCACCGATACCTAGAAAAGGACATCGATCTATTCTCCGCAAATACGAGAACATGCCCCAGCGCCTATAAAAATGCATCGACCGAAATGGCGATTATGCATAAAAATAGAGGAACGTTCAAGCTTTAAATTTATGCGTCAGTTATTGAAAATTATTATTTATTTTTGTAACAACAAAATTGGAGCCCTAACTTCTGGGATAATATTGTACGTACTATCTTCAGAGATTAATGAAATTTGAACGTACCATGAATTAAAACGGGCAGAAATAAATAAACACTACAAGTTATGTGGATATCATTTGTAAGTAATGTATTGCAAATAAATGCATAGAAACCATAGCATTGAACCCATGTTGCCGGTATTTTATAATGATTGCGTTGAAGTAGGCAGCCACACAAGTTGACCAATTTTTTTCTAGTCAGATAGGACCCTTAAAAAGATTTTTAAGACCCTCAAAATCTTTCCATAGTTTCCATTAATTTCCTTTCCTTGAAAACTGTAGGCGCAAAATGGCATCGGTGGTGAGGAGACTCCACAGACTCTGGAGACTACACAATCCTGACCTTAAATAATTTCCACAAAAGCTTCTAATTTCATTAAGGTCTCTTATATAAAACCTGTAATCAAACACGACTGAATGTCAAACTTTAAGTAATAACATATCATTATCCTATAATATGCATATCAAGATACGTTATAAAAATAAACGGGACACAAATTGTAAAAATTTACGAATCCCTGGAGCGCCTTTCCCAGCCTTCCTTCTCTCAAGGTTGTGAATGTGAATTTACAGCTGTGGGAGCGTCAAATTCTGACGGAATCTCCACATTTACTCAAATCCTTTGCTCCCAATGACAAGTTCCGTCAACTAGTCATATTTAATTAAATGTATTTCTGAGTTCTAAACACGAGTCTAAAAACTTCTACGTGCTCGTACGGATTGAAAATAATAGCCTGCATGAACACAATTCTCCGTAATCCATGGGCTCGTGACAGGGCGTTTGGTCATTCATTACCATTATTTGGTAGTCTAACGTTTGAGGTAGGTTTTGGATGAGCATAGTAAATAGACTGAACATGCCTGCACTTCTTAGCCTTGCCTAACTCGACAAAGCCTGATAAGCGAGCAGATTACGGTTCCGTCTTCCAAATCGGCGGTAAATCGTTGGGGACCGAATAGAATAACTTTTATTCGAAAGCGCATATCCCCAAGATGCTCCATTTTTAAAGTACCCGAAGTTATTGAGTGGAAACATTCTTAAATGACGACCGAAGTAAGCGATTTCATCGCTTTGATCTCACAGAGATAACTAACTAGGAATATTTTTTTGGATTTCTACGAAGACAAATCCATAAGTATTTATAAAACTAAAACTTTCTCTTTACACCAGTTTTAGCCAACGGCGTGGCCTCTAATTCACGCCATTGAAAAACGAGCTTCGATTTTCACTTCTGATTTTCTACATGGCTTTCATTCCAGGGAAAAGTTAAGCTTCCGGGCCGTAAATGAAAAAAGTGTCCTATACTAATCCGAGACAGTTTTCTAAATCGAAGCTTGAAAAACAGCTTGTTTCCATCTTCAACCATAGAGCTGTCATTAAATATTTGTTTTTGAAAGTCAATACCCCTACGCAAATTAAAGACGAGTTACGAGCAATGCTATGTACGGAGACTCAACGGCATCATTTACGACCGTGACGTTTTGGGCAGGTGAATTTAAACGTGGCCGTATCAGCTTGGCTGATGATGAACGTCGAATTAAGGTCGGGGAGAGGGCAGCGGCTATGGGCATATCGAAAGAACACGTTTGTAATATACGTACTGACTGAAGAATTGGACATGCGTAAGCTATTCGCGCGTTGAGTGGCGGGTTTGCTAGCTCTGTACCAAAAACAGATTCAAATGAATACATGGTTTGTATAAAAAGTATCGGGAAAGGCTTTGGAAAAAAAGATTAATTTCAGATATTTCTGCGATGCCTCAAATTTCTTCGAAGTACATCCCGGGAGCGCCCACACACATTTGTCAGCGGCTTTTCCACGACTACAGGGCTCCCGGGTAGGCGGACTACAAAAGGTGTTTCAGAGTGCGTGTGCAAGCTTCTTTGACGGCAATTAGGGTCCCATGGTGACGTCCTTTGAGGGAGGATTTTACTTTTGGGAAAAGGATATAGTCTGCTGATGACAAGTCGGGAATGTACGAGGGTTGGAGAATCGTCGCGATACCGTTGCAGAAGGTCTTCGCAAGCAGACACTCGACTCTGCTTTCAGTCGTCCGTCAAGACCTTCGGGACTAGTTTAGCGCAGATCTTTCGCATCGCCAAATTTTCAACGACAATGGTGTGCACTGTTCTTTTATCAATGCTAATATGATCTGCGATCATTCACACACTTAACGGACGGTCTGAATTAAGCACTCGACGCACACGTCAGGAAAAATTGTTGCCGATACTTTTTATACAAACCTTGAATATACAAGGCCCTGTTGGAGCGGTTTTTAGGGATAGGGAGGTGGAGGCGACTGTTTTTAGGGATATTCACGAAATTGTGTCCATCAATTATCCTTAAAAAGGTAAAACAATAATGGGAGAGTGTTATGCATTATTACTTGAGAAGCCGAAGGTAGAAACTGCACAAAATGACCGCATTTGAAAAAGAAGAAAGTAATTTTCCATTAGGGCAACGCACTTGCTCATATTTTGGCGGTTGCCATGGCTAAAATTCACGAATTCTACTTCGAATTGGTTGACCACACACCGTATTCACCAGATCTGGCCCCCAGCGACTCTTCCCTGTTTCCTAACCTTAAAGTGTCCCTTGGAGAATAGAGATTTTCTTTGGACGAGGAGGTTATCGCATAGGTAAACGCTTATTTTGTGGAGAAAGACGTCAGCTACCATTTGGAAGGGTTAAAAAAAAGTTAAGAACATCGCTGGAAAAAGTTTATCGACTAAAAATGAGACTTGAAAAATAGACATTAAATTGAAGAAAAAATTTCTGGTTTATTTGTCACGACGGAAACCTTTTAGACTACCCTTGCACATCTTTTTAAATGATAGACAAAGGTAAGCTCCTTAAGGAGCTATTTTTTTCTCAGAATTGGAAATTTCAGAACCAATGATGATTTTCCTCACTGTTTCGGCTTCATGTAGAATATCACTATCTGTTTCGGTTATTTCCTGATCACGACACATTGGGAATCACAATAATGCCATAGTTCGGCTTTCATAATTTCAATGGGCTGTAAAACTGAACCTTTCAAATTTTTTATTCATTTCTACTCTTTTTATTATAATTTACATCCCAGTGGCGGCAAATGGTCTCTTACTTTCCCATCCCATATTTTTAGGTTATTTTTTACTTGTTTTTGTTACTTTTACGTGCTTGCTGTCCCTTAATGTTTCGAAAAAGTCAATTACAATTTTTTTAGCGCACTTATTGTATTTTCACATCTGTTGAAGGTGTCCTTAAGGTATGCACTTGTGTTCCCATGTATTTTCAATGCAATGCGATTAGAGGACATGACCATCTTATTTAGACAAGTTAATTTATAATTTGTAGCTTAATCTGACTGGACAAGTGAATCATAATGTCACTGTGGGATAATAACCACCTCAATCAAATGTATCTTGGGATTAATGGTAGCTGCATTAGACTCGCTCGCGTACCCTGTGCTTTTCTTAGCTGCATGGTCACGTGCTGGGCAAAAGTTAATTTCCAGTCAACTGTTACTCCCCCGTATCTCACCACTTTCTTCCAAACAACAATTCTAGCCTCCATTTTAATTTTCGGTACTGGGACCGACAACTTGACTCGCTGAATGTGCATCTTAATACCTAGGTACAATTCCAGAAAGCAGAGGGGAAGTAATCCCACACGGGATCACACATGTCGCACGATCATTTTGCTTGTTTTATTTTTTCATTGCATTCACATTCATGAAGTCAATTTTTTCAAAGTTAATGCCTTTGCACAAGTCTGGTACGTCACACGATCAGGAGAAAAATGATGAATTTGGCACTGAGAAGTTGACAGCTTGGAAGATAAGACAGATGTTACGGTGACATCTATGCAAGGCGATCTGACATAAATGTCACCAAAAAAATATCAAAAAAATATTTAACTATTAATTTTCCTAAAAAATCGCATAATAATATAAGGAAAGGCATTAAACAACGAATTCAGTTTTGAAAAAATGCCCATTGTCTCGCCGATTATGTTCATTTATAAACAATAAGAAAATGGCATGTGTAAACACAGCGGCCCATGCCAATTCGAACGAAAATACCATGATATTCCATTAAATACGAGCAGTAAAGCTTGGCTTCGTATTTTTAATTAAACAATTAATTAGGAAACAAATTATTCTACTTCTATCGCACAGTGAAAATATCAGCCATTTTTTACCATATCTCGATATAAATTTAATGCATTCCTCTTCCTCGTATTTTAATATTGCGGACTCGAAAACCGTTTGATGACCCTTACGCGACCTTGCAAGGCAACGGCAAATGCGCTTGTGCACAGAAATACCAATCATCTGTGCCGTTTCGTCAAAAATATATTAAAGGTCCTTAACTTAGAGAACTTCACGGAATATTGATTGGCACATGCGTACTTGGCCACTCTGTGAGATGTCATCAATCATTCAAGAATAAAAATTTATCGGATAGCAACACCTTAGTGCGTATTGATGGAAAGCATAAATTCCCGTCTTCATGACACTACCTGTTTGCAAAATTTCCGTCACGTAGCGAATGGGTGCCACCGCCACATTCACTCCTTGCAGATGTTTCCTCCCTCATTCCACCCAGCTAACTCCACCCGAATTATTCCTAGGGAAAATAAATATTTTCAGTGTAGTAATCCTACCTAAATATCGAGGATAAACTCGTCTGGGACAGTGGATAAGCTTTCCAAATATGAAAGCATATTTCTATGCATCAAACCAAAATCACTAGATTTTCTCTCATCTACGGCCTCAATTTTCTAGATGATGAATGAATGAAGGAATACGTTCTTCCAATGTCTTCTTCCAAGTTCTTAACACAGTCCTGCTCAATCCCTCTCTATTCCATGCGACGTCATCAACCTTCCGGCATATCCCGCCACCTCTTCCTCCTTTTCCTTCAACCATCCCTTCCAGGAAATGCACCACGAAGCAATTCCTTCTAATCTTCATTCTGCTCCTCGATCTCAAAACTGTCCTTAAGATCTCCTCAATTCTTACAATTATCATCCAACAAATAGTCTCCACCCTCCGCCATGTCCACATTTCAAACGCCACCAGTCTTCTTCTTCCTTCTTATCCCACTGTCCAAGTCTCCGTCCCGTACAATACCACGCTCCAGAATACACATTTTACAATTTCTACGCAAAGAAAAAATATCACTTATGCGAAAATTTCAACTCGAAATTTGAAACACGTCCTTCTTTTAATATCTCCACAATGATAGCACTATGACGACTTCTGAAATAGCCCTGGCCTCTGAATGGAAATGATATTAATTTCCATGTAAACTGAAAACTTAGAATGAACGGCTAACAATTTAGAGAAGGAAACAATTAAGTTACTTCAAAGATACGTAACACAGTAAACAGTACTTGGTGATACTAGAAAATATGTATTACTAGCTCTGCTGGTGTGGGGTGGATCCCACAACATGAATGGTTTTCAAACGTGGCAAGGACATTAAGTGCGTCAATTTCTTTCCGACGAATGAAATCTATCCAATGAATAAAGGATGCAAACAGAAAATAAAGTAAGTCATCTAGCGTTAATTTAATGCAGCCAGAATGAATCAAAATTTATCTTCCCATTTCAGTGTCAGTAAATGTACGGCAAACAGCTGCAGCCGACCGAACATGAAGATTAAGGAGTCCTCAGACCAAAATTATATCGCTCACCAAGTTACAAATGAGTTATAATAGAAATATGGCATAACATGGCGGTGAAGAAAATTAAATTGCGCGAAATAGTATTATTCTGCTTAAAGACCAATTGTAAACTCCTATTTGACTTCGTCACATAAGTGGTAATTAAGCAATGTAAGCAGACACATCTAACACATTTTACTGTCAGTGTAAATTTTCCTATTTAACGTGCTCTACAACTAGGCGAAAAATCAAAATATATCATACATTCACGATACAAATTATTTTTATCTGTATACATTATGTTGTATGTTTCTGTACTTGTGCTGATTATTGTGAAAATATGTACTAATTGTACTCGAAGTGCCTAAATTCTAATGTTCTGTGTATTCTGTGAATGGTTAAGTGTGTAATTCCAAATGTATTATTATGTATGTTTTGGATACTTGAGAGTTTATGTAAATAACTGTTTGAAAATCTCACATCGAGTAACTTTAGCGATTGAAGACAAAAGGGGAATTTAAGCGTGAGCAGGTATCCCCTCAATCAACATATAGCAGTGTTATATAACTATGTATGTTGCTACTGGAATAAACTATTGATCTACGGGGAGGAGACTCACCGTAGTATTTAAAAAATAGAAAACTTTATCTCACATGTGATTAACATATCATATGAGTTTCGCTGATTGCAAAATCAGCACGAAAATGGTTACTTCATTAGGAAAATGAATTATTATCAATTACGATAAATAGATTGCCAAAAAGAAAAATTACCTTCTACGATGCTAATTTCAGCAATTGCTCACTATAAAAACTGATCATCAAGAAAGCGAAAGACAGGGAAATCTTGTTTATTCCCCGCCTATCGCAGTTCGAGTAATATGTCATAGTTTAGCGTGCAACCTCAAATTGTGAGAAAATGAAAAATTCAAATGTTGCGCACTACACCCGAACGACCTCTGAATGAAATTAATTTCGGAGAATTTAATAATTCGCCACGAAAACAATTTTCAATACTCAAAAAACCTTTCGCGAATCGAAATGACACATTGAAACCTTGGAGCGGTTTTCGTCACAGAACACTTTCCGAAGGGGCGGGGCGGGGGGGGGGGGGGTACGAGAGATGACACGCCACCTCTTTCCTTTCGTAATGTTTGCACTCGTCCTCTTAATGAATGAAGCCGTCCCCAGGGACGTGAATAACAAGGCGAGTGGACGGCGAGGGATCGATTGAATCGAGACCGATGTCTAGTTGCACTTTCTCGTCCGAACAGTACCAAATTTCAGTATTCCTTTGTCAGACTCGAATGCCATTCAAAAAGACCTGCATAAAACACGTAATTTACGACGATATACGAGAAGGCAAACCTGCTAAGTAATCTAGCGTGTTAATTTGCTTTCTAATTTTTCATTCATTTAGATGATTCGACTTAATGTTTCTACTTCCAAACTAATTTCAAATAATTTCAAAATGTACATCAAATAAACCATTGATATTTTCAAACTTTTCCCCTTTCATTCGACAAAGTTTTATGGCGTAATTCGCAAATATAATATAACTGTCGTCAAAAACGCTATGGCTAGAATACATTGAAAATCCAGTAAAAGGTTGAAATTCTGAATGATGTGATCCCTTCACGGTCGATAGTGATGCGCAAACGTCGAGGAAAATAATGAATGAGGTTTGATGTCATTTTGTAGTATTACGTGGTCATTTACATGCTCTATCCGTCTGTATATAATGCAGTCATCAGCAAAGAGTCTTATTTGGGAATGTAAATTGTTTGGTAGATCGTTTACGTAAATTAGGAAGAGTAATGGCCCTAGAACACTACCTTGTGGAACTCCTGCTAGTACGCTCGCCTCATTTGAAAATGTATCCCCTAATTTTACTTTTTGAGTTCTGCCTCTAAGAAAATTTTTTATCCATTGTTTTACCCTCAAGCAATGCACAGCACAATGCAATGCATAGCACGATGCACAAATACGACAGTGTTAAGCCACTAATTAGAATGTCAAGTTTATAGAGGATTGGCATCCTAGTAGATTAGAGCTTTCAGACTGGAGGCCCATGGTTCGATTCCCGACGACTTTTGACCCTCCGATTCACCAACCCCGAGTGACTTTTATGGTACCAGATCTTCCCGGAAAACACGAGTTCTACAGGGAAGGGAAAATTGGCTTTGAGCACTATACACTTACATGATTAATTAATTAAATTATTAGCATCTTTTTCGAGGATGTGTAAGTTATTCTTGTCATTTCTACCACCTGCAGCAATGCAGACGGAAATTTGGAATGTGTGTTCACGGCCAGCGCATCAAGTTGAGCCGATTCAACATTCGATTTTATAAAAAATATCGTTTACGAATCAACTCCTGTCTGCATCGCACGCTTTGAAATTAGTGTTCTATTGAAACTTATAGAGAACGTGATATTTTTACGCACGCCTGCCGAAATTCTAATTATTTCTAACTCTTGGCTCCCGCTTCGTGCAACTCCTTACACCTGCACACCCCGACGGGGGCAAGATTCCCGAAGCGAGAAGAGAATGCTCCAAGGCGGGTGGGGGGGGGCGATGGTGACCGGCTCATTAACGCCCTTAACCAAGTGTTCCCGGAGGAGCGAGCGCTCTCACACATCGACGGTTAAGGACGTGAGCCGGAGGCGAAGGGAAGACCTTTGGAGGGGAAGCCCACGAGGAAACCATGCGCGCTGTTGTGCAAACACTTCGCGTTTGTTCCGCGCGACTGAGAGAACATCTCTTGAAACTTAACATTGCGCCAACGGGTTGCCGAGTTTTGACGGAAGCTTACGAAATATTAATTTGCGGCCGCTTAATTATGCCTTCATGAACGTCAATAAAAGGTCGCGATTTCCAGCGAACGAAGTCGACAAGTGTGAAACCGTCGCGATTCGCGATTGAAAGGGCCCACGTTCATCGGAAAGGGGATAAGTCTACCAGCCTTGGTTCTTTTAAGGAAAATTAACCACTATATGTGTCAGGCGGGTCATGCTAAGGAACTCCATACCATACGTTATTTTACTTCAATTATCACCATCATAGGTAATCTGTCGGGGCTGGAAGGTCCATGGAGGCCTCTTGACCGACACGTTTTTCTTTCCTGTGCCCTCCTCTTCATTTCTTCATACCATCACCCTCTTTAACATCGTCCGTCAATTTTACCCTCCTCTCTTGCCTGGCCCTTCCATCGTGCCTTGTATCACCTCCTTCAAGAGAAAGTCCCTTCATAGCACGAGTCCAGCAATCTTCTCTATTACCCCGCTCTTCTCAACGCTTCTTCGGTCCTCACCCTGTCAGTCCATTTTACGCTTTTACTATCAAAGCTATTTTTTCCTTTTCAGTTTTATCTCGATTCTCGATTTCTACACTAAGTAATACGAGGTCACCGTAAATAAGGCGACCAAGGAGACCACCGACCCGCTTCACTTCGTTTCTGTATCTATTATCTATCAATATAAAATCTATCTGCTTTATATCATACGGTGCATTATATACATGTATCAGCCGGTGCTTTCCTTTCGGTGTACAATCATCTCTTTGGATTAGAAAACATAAGTAACATATTAGTATTTGTAACTATTAAATTATTTTCCCTACAGAACTCTACCAGCCTCTCATTCCTCTGCCCAAGTCCACAATGCACAACCGTTCCTTTCACCACTCCTTCCTCTACACTTGCGTTCCAGTCACCCCTTTCAATATTGCAGCATCCTTGTTCTTAGTCCCTCCACATTTTCTCTATTCTCTCATACACTTCCTCTACTTCCCCATCACTACAGTCGCCTGTTGGCATGTACGCCTGAATTACTAGAAGGTTTATGGTTACACTGTCCTCCTCCATACAAATCATCCTGTCCTGGATAACCTTGCTGACACAAGCCTTCATATTTTTATTTACAATAAATCCAACTCTGTTCCCTCCTCTTTTTTCCACTGTAATAAAATGTAGCGTCTCCACATTGTTCTTCCCCACACACTTCGCTTATTCCAATAATGTCCATGCATCCCGATTTTGAAATCACTCGATAATCACCGATAGATTAACTTTAAAAAGGGCCATTGATCTACTCACTCATCTCTCTTTATTTTATTTCGCATTAATCCTAAAATAGCTCATTGGACTTTTAACAATTATATATGCAACAATAGAAAAAATTACAAACACCCAAACTCTATATGGAGAAAAACCCACCTCGACGGGAATCGAACCCGCGACCTCTGGGTTGGCAGGGAGGACGACACCCCGCCGCCACGACGGCCATGTGAACTGGTAACGGGGTAACATCTCGTCTGGTTCCATTCAATTTCCTGTTTTTATCAAGTGTGTATTTATCCAAGAATAGTGTAACTATTACGGACGTCCCTGAATACCCCTATTTAAATGTTAAATAATATAAGTTATATATATATATATATATATATATATATATATATATATATATATATATATATATATATATATATAACTTTTTGAAAGTCTCACGGACGTGAATAATAATGTATAACACTTAGCACTAGTGGACACAGACAAAAACATAGAAACACACAAAAAAGAGACCCACTATTTTTCGAATTTTCGGTGGTCGTGACCACCTTTATCAAGGAAGAGAGGGACAGAACTCAGAACAGTTCTGTCCCTCTCTTCCTTGATAAAGGTGGTCACGACCACCGAAAATTCGAAAAATAGTGAGTCTCTTTTTTGTGTGTTTCTGTGTTTTTGTCTGTGTCCACTAGTGCTAAGTGTTATACATTATATATATATATATATATATATATATATATATATATAATGTATAACACAACAATATATATATATATATATATATATATATATATATATATATATATATATATAACATGTAAATGAATAAAATGTATTTTACATTTTATAAATTTAATTAATTATCGGTCAAATTAACTTATGCACTATTAAAAGTCCTCTCGACAGAACAATTTTAGGACAGATTTACTTCTTTTACAAACAGAATCACCGAAGTCCTAGATAAAGAAAAAACTACCTAGGCGGGAATCGAAACCATGACCTCTGCAACAGCAGGATAGACACGTATACCACACAAAACTGCATATTTTTCCGTGAAATATCGCACATCATCCCATTCAGGCATTTTCTCCGTGGTCACATAACCGAGTAATCATTAAATAGCTCTCACCCCAGGGCCTCTGCCATTGGCGAGAGCATGCAGAGGATGATCACAATATTCAAATTGTTATGGTGACTACAGATAAAATCATTTTAAATTCATCGCAAAATCGCCCTTGCCAAGTTGTGGATTTGGAATAAGGAAATACCGACCACCTTCAGCAGTCATTTCCTTAAAGGGGAAAAGCTTCATTATCATGTTGCCGTAAAATGTTCTTTACCCAATTTTGAGTAAGCAAATCCAAATATACTATCAGGAACCAAAAGTGTTAATCATCTCTGCCACAATCTTTTAAATTCATAGGTTTAACTCCAATTTCATCTAACGCAAGCGGCATTCATTCCAAGTTTTACATTTTGTAGAAAAGCGACCGTTGTAAGATTGAATTATTGAAGTGCAGGCATTGGATTACCATAATGGCAGACATGCGAGCTGTTTTAACTTTACCTTGGATAATGGTTTACTTCACTTTTCCACATATTCCCTGGATGTTCTTATTTTTCACGAATTCCATTTCTAAACCATTAGTCACACATATGGACTTTCTTAGTCCTTAAGTTTTTATAGTTGTTTTCTCTCATCCTTGGGTCCCCAATTTTGCCAAGATATTTGAAGCAGATAATTAAAAAATCAACTTTTTCCTCATTTTGATTTAAATAACTTATTTTCCCCTCAACAGAATGACCTGAGGTAAGTAAATGCAACCTAAAAGAAAATTTGTAGACAATGGGGGTAAGAGAATATAGAGTTTTTGAAACTCAAGGATGTCGGAGAATAGGTAACATCTCCGTGTTTTACTACTCCGAATGCAAGTTCTAAATTACAGTGATTTTTAACAAAAGAGGACTCAGGTTACAAGTCGGAACGAAGCCATGTTTTGGTAATGGCACGTTTATACACTCACGGCAGGGACTTGTAAAAAAATGGATGAAATCACGCTACACCACAGTAACATGCATCGGAAAGAGGTTTCAGGAGTTCCCAAACCACAAATCAAATGTTCACCGCACAAAAGGCATAGTGGCCAGAGGAGCATGACCAATTTTAAATGAGCATACTCCTGCTGGGCGACATGTAACATCTTCTTTCCGACAGGGTCTTGACGTGGGCATACTTATCCACGCCAAGCAGCAGACGAATAAGCAACGAGCCTGAGCAACAGAGAACGGAGGTGGAATGCATATAATTGACGCAAAGGAAATGCATTGAGAAAGGATCTCCGGTTTCAAAAACTACACGTGTCGTTGCATATTCAAAAATATTTTTCAAACATTTTCAGTAATTAACTATTCAATCCATATTTTAAATGTTTTCTGTGGAATAATTCACTGTTCCTGGCAAATACTTTCATTTATTATTCACTGATTTTACCTTTAGATATTAGATGGTTGAATATCAATATTTTTAACAAAAATAACAAAAACATTAGGGGTTACCGTAAACACATACACGAAAAAGAGGGAATCGATGAACGAGACTCCTTAGTAGATCTCTAAATATACGTAAGATTAGTAAAGACTTGAATATCGCGATAGCCCGGGGGGGAAGAGTTGGACCGGAGGGCCCGGGTTCGATTCCCGGTCACGCCTCTTGTGCACCCACAGCTCCACCCAAGCTGTGTGATATTTTAGGTACCAGAAATTCCTGGGAAATCATGGGCGGCACAGGGAAAGGATCTGCCCTACCATCCCCTTATTACTGTGTTTATGGTTGAATACTGATCCTAAAGTTACTCAGGAACTTGAGGCTTGAGAAGAATCTATGAGGGTGACTTTTATGAGTTTTGGGTATTGAGGGTAATGAAAACACAAGCCGGCTCGTAATATGCCTGACGAAGAGGACGACACAAGATCGAATGGAAAAGGTTATTAGTGAAAATCGGAAAAAGAGGGAATGTTAATGGAGGAGCTAAGTAGGGCACTGGGATGTTTTGCATCCGAGTGTTGTTCGTTGTGGGCGCTGAAATCATGACGGCAAACGTCAGGAGTGGACAAGAGAGGAATAGAACAGAAATTTTGGCTAACACGGGAAGAAACTAAGATGAATCAAAAAGGCAGTAGTGCAGGACTTGAGCTTTTATTTGATCAGTTACAATAAAAGAACCACAAAATTACAATTAATAATTTTAGGCAGCATCCTAAAACGTTATTCCATGCAGTAAGCTGGCATTATCAATAAATACCAGTCCGTTTCATTAATGACACAAAGACTTCAGTTACTTCGGGTAAACTTAATACATGATTTTCTTCATTACAATCAGATGTTTTACCCATAATTACGATAATAGTAACATTATTTTCGTAATCACCCGATACCTAAGGTCATTAGGCATAATTGATAATCCACATCACATTAATGATTCAACTATATGTATTTATTAAATTGGATTTAACCATCAAATATGCTTATTTAAAAAATACGCAATTTGAAAACAATGCCATGTATGGTCCACGATAAAGCATATTACGATATTGTTGCATATTTTAAGGTGCTTAAACTTTTGCCGATCAGGTTAAGCCTTCCTATAGTATCTGCTATATTTAAAATTATAAGGTTTCCAATAAAACATTTTAACATTATAACCTTTCTCGAGATTTTATAGCCAAACCTATCGAAAGAGTAACCAACAATTATTTTACAATAAGGGCTTGGAACAGTTTTTTCAAAAATGGGAACGAGTGGAACGAAATATTTTCGCGAAGATTTTGCGACCTGGGGAAAAGACAATGATTTAATTGCCGGCTCATTATTCAGCGTGATTTATGGATGGTCCATCATTTGCAGGAATCAAGCGAGCAACGACATCACGGCAGACAGTCCAGGAGGCCCGTCATAGATTAAACTTGACCAAGAAATCATGCAAAATGGATTCTTAACGTGCTGTTCTCCTCGGCTTCGAACAAAGGAAAAGGGCTTGACTCGCATAGGATGCAATGTTTTTGACCTCGAGTTTATGAACCATTTTCATCGAGGGAATTTCAACCGTGTGAATGGTCATTTTCGTGGAAATGCGGATATCTTCCTGCGTGCTTATTAATGAGGCATTTATTTTTTCCTGAATAATAACGGCAGTGTCTCTAACTATGGATAAAAAGTTTGATACTGAAATTAGTAGGAAAACATCTCATGACGATGACGTAATTGAATACGCGAAAAAAGAAATGTAAGGTTTGTAAATGAAGAATGCGAATTAAAGCTACCATAAGAGTTTTTGGCATTAACGCCTGAGTGAAAATACTAATAATAGCGCAACTTCACTTATGACCTAACGTAAACCGAATTCAATATTGAATGATTTCTTTGAACATAAACTCTTAAATGATGTTTATCGGACCCCTCCAGTTTTCCCCATATCAAAAGTGCTAAGCGTCAAAATGGATGACTAACACCGACTAGTGCTTTAACATGCCACTCGTCAGCTAGCCACAGTATAAATTTGTTTATATCGCCGTTATATCACCAACAGTGTCAAAGTATGCCCTCATTCCTCAAACAGGAGGGACTCTTCCAAATACGACAGACACTCGTTAATGGTAAAAACAGAAAACAGAAAATTGCCTCCAAGAAGGATATTTTTTTACGACTTTACTGTGATGAGAAAATTATGTTTATTTGAAATCAATAATTTATAATATGTGGAAAATCTATTTTCAAAGGAGTTAATCACCGAAGCACGGATTATCAAACATAGTATAATAGTACTGTACTCAATGATTCCACTCTTAAAGAATGACTGTTTATTTATTTCAATTTTCAAATAAAATAATTTTCCATACCTATGCTTAATTTATCGGGTTTCGAAAAATTTTCACGAAGACAGGCGAGAACAGCAGGGAGAGAGGTAAATGTTATCTACCCTGGTGGGAAGGACGAAGGATGCTTCGCTTCCGAATCTCCAGGATCCCAGGTCCCAAGAACCCCAAAATTTTTTCCTGAAGAGATTTCACTTAAAAAGTTATCAATCAGTTGACATGACAAAAAAATCATTTCCATTTTTTTTCAACTTTGGTTTTGAAACACTCCAAATTCCCATCAGATTTCGCCGATGATTATGTCCCGAAAGAACAGTCAAACAAACGTACACACTCATTACACAATAATTGGCGGAGGGGCTATCAACCCCTTCTTCCCACCTCCCTGGCCACTGCACCCCTGAACGTAATTGTATAATAGGTATTCATAACATCCGTTAGAATGAACGCTGACCTTGACGAGTCAATTCGCAATTATTTTCCGGAACCCTGCCGAGTTGAAAAAAATATGGCATACCCATTGTGATTATTTTCTTTAACTTTGAATTAACAAAATTTTCAACACGTACATAGCTCGCAAACTACAGACTAATGTCGTACCTATTCAAGTAGATGTGTCTTGCTACAGCTGATCTAGGAAATCCCACCAACGACTACCTCGCAAATGACCTACAATATAAAGATGTTATCCAAGTGCCCGTGAGCGCAAACACTGGTAGATGAGTCAGCTTGACGTTTGTTAGGGAAAATTATATTTCCTGAACAGCTGACAATTCCACATGACTGCAATCGCCGGTTTCCTGGATAGTGTCAATGTAAACCTTGAAGGAAACGACAATTACCCGTCATTCAAAGGAAAACATCTTCTCTGGTATATTAGACCCACATGTGAAGTGTGTGCCTTCAGAAGGTATGGACCTCTAATTTCTCACAGAAAACAAGAAAATAATCCTTAGAATACCTTGGATCCGCAAGGTAGTAGTGTAGTAGTCAAAACCAAAGAACTGATCACTTACGGAGTAAAAACACAAAATGACATAACGTAAAAACATTCCATATAGCACTATTTTGCAATGAATCCTATAAGAAAGATATTATATTGGGTTATGTTATTCAATTAATTTATAAAAAGTAATGGTAAAAAAGAGATTATGTTGGGTTACGTTATTCAATGCATTGAGATAAACATAATCGAAATTTTATTTTCAAGCTATTTATATATGACGGGGTCAGATCGCCCAATAACATTCAACCATACTTAACAACAATAAAATATCATTTATAGGGAATAGGGATTAGGGCCTAACGTTAAAGGAGAGGGCGCTGAGAATCGATTAACGAGATATTACCTTAAAACACATAAAAAGGTTAACAGTAATGCCATGAACATATTAACCAAAACGGAAGGGGCACAAACTCAATTCCATTTGACTTCGACTTTGTACAATTGGTTTTGTCACTCAAGATGATAATTAAGTGAGGCGAGAAACTGATAGGGTGAAAGAAGCATGGAGGAAGACGCAGTGCGATGATATGGAGTGCGTACTGAGAACGGAATTGAAAGCACTCAGGAAGCAGGAAAGGAAAATACACATGCTATTAAAAGTGCAACAGTATGATTATTCATCGACCCAGCAAAGATTCAAAGATGATGGAAAGAATATACACTGGAGATATATATATATATATATATATATATATATATATATCCAGTGTATATATATACATATATAAATCCAGTGTGTTTATATATATATATAGGCGGAGTCAATGGTTTGGAAAGAATCAGATATGTCCATGATGAAGTTTTAGTTATTCGTTCAGTCATAGGGTTAGTCATTTCTGAGCGCATTACAAAATCAGTGTGATAAGTACGAGGGTCATCCGGAAAGTAGTACCCGTTCGTGCCGCATGAAGTGCTGACGACGCGAGTAGCCGCTGGACGAGGTCAGATAGCTTCAGTGGCTTGTCTGCCTTCTCTGAGCCAAGTTGCGTGACGCTAGCATTGCCTGTGTTGTTTCTGTGATTGTTTACAATGTTTAAAAAAATTGAGAACGCCGCCAGTTGTGAAGTGAGGGCAGTGATTAAATTCCTCAATGCAAGAAACGTTCGCCCATGTGATATTCATCGCCAATTAAAGGAGGTGTATGGAGACAATGTAATGGACGAGTCGTCTGTTCGGCGGTGGTGTCGCAACTTCAACATGGGGAGGGGGAACACACACGACGATGAGCGTTCGGAGAGACCGTCTGTCATTACAGACCAACTGGTGAGCTCAGTTGACGAATTCGTGAGGAACGATCGGCGCGTCACAATTGATGACATCTGTGAGCATTTTCCCAATGTTTCTCGAACAATTGTTCATGAAATTGTTAAACACCATCTGCATTATGCAAAAATTTGTGCAAGATGGGTCCCTCGCGTATCTCAATGAGCTGGCGGCGAAGGACTATGCAGCAGGAATACAGAAACTTGTCACACGTTATGACAAATGCCTTAATTTGCTTGGAGATTATGTTGAGAAGTAGTTTAAAGTATCCTCTTTCAAATAAAATTTTTTATGTTTGTTAATATTTACTTTTGTGTCTTTATTTCACGAACGGGTACTACTTTCCGGATGACCCTCGTATGTATGCAATGAAGATAAAATGCAATGAAGAGATTTTTGAATCAGGCCAGGTACGGTGCTCGCTACGTTGCGGTTTCAGGTAGGTTGCGGTGAAACGGGGTTCCATAATGGCAATAAATAAGCTAGCCGTTTCCACTTAATACTCGTAATGCATTGCTACTAATGCTAGCGTTTTACATTTTCCAAGTTCTCCATTAGGTTTGACTCAGTTTCTTACGATTAAGAGCTAGATTTCTTGAGGAGAAATTCATAATTTCAGGGATACGCTACATCCTAGGAAAATAACATCAAGGGCATCGCACCTTATCTCCCTCGTAAAAAACATGGTTTTATGAGCCCTTTCATCTTGACCACAGGTTCCACTCGACTCACACGCACTTCCAAGGCAAGAACGGCATGTTTTTCGGTCTCAAGTTCAATACTTCCTGCCACTACGAGAGCACACTCACTGCTTCTCCAGGGATCCTCTTTTTGTTAGTATGCACATAACGCGCCAAGGAGTCCGCCTTCAACACCAACGCGTGTCGCAACTGGAAGAGGGGTTTAATGTTTTTCAGTATCACTTTTATCCCGGGGATAATATGACGCAGGAAGTGAGTGCACCAGTCATTTGTGGGCCCATCTACGCCTATCCAGTTGCGATGCGAGTGGAGTCAAGGTTGCACGGAAACAAGTATTTTTCATGACCCACGACAAAAGGAGGCAATTACCGCGCCTTCAGACCTTTGTGACAACGGCAAATAGGAAGAGTCCCGTTTTTGTGCAGGAGCTCAGCGAAAGGTTCATCTCGAGGCCGTAATTCGATGCTTATTTTCCTTCCGCAGAGTCAATCATGTTGTATGCTTCAGAGTGAGCCAGTCTCATGAAATGGCACAGAATTTGCACCTTAAGCTCGCATGATAATAAGCTCAAAGAAGAACGATATATTTGTGGGAGATGTTGGCTTAATCAACTATCTAAGTTTGACGGGTTTCGCAGAAATATTAGGGTAGGAGTCCTTCCAAGCACGCAGAGCAAATGAGTCGCTGTCATGTGGGAAGGCGACAGAAAGCCGAGGTCATTTGCGTCTTTTGGGGTAGTTGGGGAAATATGGTCGAGGCAGAATTTTCAGGGAAGTGGGCAGAATGGTTGGAGAGAAAAACCCGGCGTCGGCATTAGTTCATTCTTCACGATAGGTGCCGCCAAAAGGTCAACATTATAACGTTCATTCCGAAGGACGGCTCACTGAAGTGATCTCCAAATTGGCGCCCCAAGTGGCGATAGGGATACCACTGAAATATCCTGCCAACCCATGAATTAAAATCCGGCCCCTCGGTGAGAGAAGCCGTTGAATAATCCAATGCCCGAACTCTGATCTGCCAGAGAGCAAACGAAAATATCGCTTTTAAAATGGCATGGGTCACTTGAAATTGTGACACCGTGGGAATAATTAGGGCCCCGCATTGCATCGTTAAATTAGACTAACCCGATAAAATAAGATGAATAGACTGTAATAAGAAAAAAAATTAAATACTGTTTCCCAGGTTGCTATTGCGACAAAAACAAATCAAAGTAACCCTCCCACAAGAATTGATGTGAAGATCTCATCTATATATATATACACACATATATATATACATACACACACACACACACATATATATATATACATACATATATATATATATATATATATATATATATATATATATATACACACACACATCTGCAGCATTTTTTTATTTGTTTCATCTATCGAACGAACCAAACCCGTAATCAATTTATTATAAATGATCATACGTATAATAGTAACATGTACAAATATTCCTTCCAAGGTTGACACACCACTATTCTAGATCTCATTTGCATGCGCAGACTTGAGAATGCTCTGTGAATTATTTGTGCTCGTTAGCTTATGATACACAGCCACATTAATTGACCCGACGGTTGATTTGAAACGTGAGGGAGTAGACCACCCGAACTAAGTCCAACGGCGTGTGAAATTCACTCATTAGGATATCAGTTCCTCTCCATGTGCCACATTGTAGTTTCCCAGGAAGATCAGGTACCCGAACAATCACAGTGGTTGGGTGAAACTGGAGGTTTCCACACGAATCACCCGGAGTTGAATCCTTTGGTCCGTAGCCAAACGTTCTACTCTGGGATATTACAGTGAGCTATCACGGCGCCAAATTTTGCATTAGCATCCGTCCCATTTATGATAGAATTTTACGAAGGAAACGCTTCCTTGAAAAATTACGACATTAAGTCATGGCATTAAGTAGACTGTGAACTCACATTGAAATGAACAACTTGGTATTCCACGCATTCATTTAATATTTACGAGTAGTAGAAGTAGTTAATTAGGGGATGCGATGGGCCTATAGCCTACTTATAGCGAAAGGGATCCACAATTTAACGCCCCTCCCGACGGACGGAGCACTCCACTTGAAATGCTCCCGACAGAGCAGCCCAAATAGGGGAAGGAATCCTGAAGAATTTCGCCACCGCCCTACTCGAACCCTGGCCTTCGGGGCGGAAAGACAGCGCACAAACCAAAGCACAAACCCTATACACGACTATCGGCCTTATCTAAACTGTCACGCAACCATAAACGCAAATTTCTCACCTCCATAACACCGTCACTGCATGTCTCAATCTATTTCAGATGGATTTCGATGGGTTTTTCACCATGCGAGTGGAGAAAACAGATTCTCACACACTGTTCTTATACACTACCAGACGACTAGAGTATTGAAAACGCATCTCTTTCTTGCGGTAGCGGAACAAACCCTGTTGGCAAAAGGGTACAACCATAAAAAGGGTACAACCATATTTTTCTTGTACTCATAAAGAGTGCCCGCGTATTATACAAGGTAAATCAAACTACCTTTCATTTCCCAGGCTCGAGAATTTAATAATAGGATGACCTTAGAATATAAACGCACCTCGTAAGAAGCACATCGACCCAAGTGACGCCATTAAACACGTATTGAGTTCAAAATCCTCCGAAATGAGAAATAAAGCTAACCCCAATAAGATAATCATTCCACAGTTACTCACCTGTCAATGATTTGGAATCCACCCCTTTCAGTCAAAGAAAATGTGCGCAGCCAAGAAAACTTCGTCGTATTGAATATTTTTTACATGAAGAATGCCAAGAATTTCACTCATCGAGAGACAAGAATTTTCCATGAATATCTGTGAGATTATTCAATGGTTTCTCTCAAGTAAAAGATGAAAAGCGAATTCCGATCTCACACAAGGGGCAATCATCGAGATGCTCACAGAGTCTGGAGGGAGTCGATTACAGATATTTTAAGCAACTGGACGGAATAAGATTCATTTCCGTCACTTTTCCACCGTAGATGCTGACCTGTGGCTGATCCACATATCGCCACATCCACCATCGTAATCACCCTGATAATTAAAAGGCTATATCACCGTTATTCAAATTTCACGCGTAGGAAATCCAAAGCGACGCGATTCCTGACGCGAATTTCACGAATCAAAAAAGCTTTTCACAACATCCATGACCTCAAAATGGTCTCCAGGTGGCAATCGCGTTCAATAGGGCGACATCGATAACACGCTTAGGTAAAATAACTCGCAATTGGCGATTCGAAAAATTAGAAAAAAACCTGCAACGACCATTTTGCTCGAAATTTAGGAATTAAAATATTTTGTGACACGCGCAAAGAGTTTTGCGTTTTTCGTCTATAGAAGAGATTCAATCAGCCGCGACGAAAACCTTGCGAGAGGTCCCTGAAGACGCCTTCCAGGGCGCGTGCCGGTCATGTCAGAGTCACTGGAAAAAAAATGTGTAGAGGCCCAAGGAGAGTACTTTGAAAAATTTAAAGTGTTATTGCAAATCTGCTCAATAAATTACTTTGAAAAAATAATTGCATTACCTTTGGAACGCACCCTGTACGATAGGAAAGGAGCATTTCGTACGAAAGCTATCAAGAAATATCGCCTCAAATCGAGTAATTTTGCCTCCAATGTTGTCACGTTTTTTTCTGTAAACAACACTGATCTGCTCCTTCAACCGAAGGCCATGAGGATAGACATTTGGCAACAATGAATGTATTTTTACTCTAAAAGCATAAACCAATAAGTTCCATAATGGACGGTTAGGGGTGCATTTGGTTTGAAACGTAAAATTCACAAATGCGCACGGCAGTCAAGAGTGAGATCAGCCGCATGGATCTCCGTCGGACGTCTCCACTTCCCTCACCCTACTTTGATGCACCTTTGAGATCTATAAACACCGCTCTTACTGTAACGAACCTTCCGCGCGTCGACCATGGCGTCATAATGTTTCCCTTATCGCACCACCTTATATTTCGTTTACTTCAACGCCTCACGCTGTAAAGCCTTTTGGAGTCCTTTCTGCCTTGGTCCCCAAGCCTAAACGGGATAACGAAGCCGATATTTATTTAGGATAGGTATTTACAACCATGATGTCTTCATATAATATTTTCTTGATTATGCCAATAGAATTTTTTTTAAATCATATTTTCCCCTATATCACTGCAACACGCAAATATTACCATTAATATTCACATTCTTGTATTTTCAATCTCTCGAGATGTCACGCCATGATACGTAAACTCCAGGAGTAGATTTAAAGAGCTGTAATTTCAGAAGGTTTAAATGCCCGGGGTTGAATATTCACTACGAGGGAAACACGTGATTGGCTGTGCCGAAATGATCAGTGAGCCTAGGAAATCATATCTTAAGTTACAGTTTTCCCAAGGTCATAATTTTCCACCAAATTACGATACTCATTTTCTACAGAAAAGACCTTCGGCACGAAATGGCCAAAACCATTGAATGACTGAAATCGTAAAATATTCTCCAGGTATGTCATCAAAACCATCGATATATCGAATCCCTCGAATAATCGAATAAAAGAAGTCATCGATCGAAATCCGATTTATCGAACCAGCCGTACTGTTTCCAAAGATGATCCTCAATAACCTTCCCCATACTCTCCCGACGATTTCTTTGCCCAATTACGTCGGCCTGGAGGTCCTTCAGCGAAATTCCACCCAATGTGACCTTGATTTTTGTGATTCAATTTGTATTCCCGAAGCAACTTGCCATTGGAGGTCAATGACGATGTCTAATCACTTTATACGCAATCCTCCGAAGGGAATTCCCACGACCCGCGCAAGGATTTTAGGCGTCATTAAATAGCCCATTGCCCACAGGAAAAATTTCCTCCAATTCCCAGATAGCGATGGGCATCGCTGACGTGGAAACCCGATTCACTTTTTCCAATGTCATTCCTTTCTTCTTTGCCATCGAACAGAGAGAGGGAATTATCATAATCCTCCTCCTCCGCAACGAAATCGACTCGAACAAATAACAAAACCAATTCACTGGTTGGCCAGCCACATCGCCTGCCATTTTAAACATATACGCTGCCCTGATGTTTCCCATTGAACATTTTAAGCAAGGCCAGAAATCGGTCATTCGTAAAATCCTAGAATAAAATGGAAGGAAAATTCTTCGGATAGCATGTAAGCTTAAGACATTAGTGATATGACTAATACGCAGACTTATTAGAGTACAAGCCGAGAATTTTTTTTTAAATTCATTATAAAACTGAATATAAAATATTTAACTCCAATTATTAATCAATTGAGTAGAGTTAAATGTTAAAGTTGTGAAAAATTAGTCGGGTAAAGTCAACCACTACCATTAAATTCAAGTATAATAACAGGATCTCATTTTCCACAAACTTATGTGCAGTAATATTTGTACTATGAACACTAAATAAGTTCATACTCGAGTTATACAACTCTAGTGCATTTTCCTGGAAATTATAACTACTAGCTAGGGCAAACATTCAATAAATACCAAGTTGCCATGCGGGAAAAGGATCTTATGACCTTATGACAGCTTTACATTGTTATTACTACTTTAAAAAAACAGGTTGACTCTTTAAATGAAAAGACATCAAAAACAATCATTTCAATAATTCATTTTTTGATGTAATCTTATGTATTGAATGTTGAAAATGGCATCCAAAATTGATAAAAACTTAATACAGAAGAGGATAAAAAGAAAAAGGCTAACACTTCTAATTACTTCCTTATGCGAGTAAGCCGATGATAAGACGAACGGTTACAAAGAAGTAATTAAATTCCTTTCATGCCAAAGCCACCATTCAACTCTCCCTCCTATGAGTAAGTTCTTATCCGTACAGGAAGCACCATTTAGTCATACGCGGAAGACATTCCGCTACGCACGCAAGTTATAGCAACAATAGAGTAAAAGAAATGAAAAAACGGGAAATAAGATAAAAGAATGGATAAGGAGAGCAAATACGGAAAAATTTAGACGTGGCCGCACGACCATTATGTGACCAGGAATGGATCTAAAAATTCACAGCTCGGTCTACGAAACCCTGACCATTGATTAGGCGCGAAAGTGAAGACATTTCACTCTAACGTTTTGAAAGTCGTTTCGAAAGAAGGCGGAGCTTCCCAAATCTCGCCTAAGCAGGGTCTAGGGATTTAAATAATATTCGATCCTTCCTGTAACTCAAAAAACTTTGCCAAAGTATCAAAACTCCACTGAAGCACACAAAATCCATCCAGTTATGCCGCATTTCTAATTGATTCAATTACGATATCCTTTTCTCGAAATATGATAATATACGTACCTGCAACTAGGTACACATGAAATACAGGGTTCGTCCGGAGAACAAGTGTACTGAGCTCAGGAAAAAAAATTTATTACACTTTTACATATCTTAAGCTAATATTCCTCAAAATAGGACCCTTGTGAGTCGATACACTTGTTCCAGCGGCGTTCCCATTCCAGGAACGCTCACGCGAAGGCATCATCGGGAACCTCTCTAAGACACGTCGTCACGGCCTCTTTGACGGCGTCCAAAGGCCCGTATCGCGTTCCTTTCAAACTCCTCTTTATCTTCGGGAACAGAAAGAAGTCCGGTGGTGCCAAGTCCGAGCTGTAGGGCGGGTGCGGCAGCGTTGCCACGCCGTGCTTGGCCAAGAAGTCCGACACGACAAGCGCGGTGTGAGACGGCGCATTGTCGTGATGCAGCCGCCAGATGTTTTTGATCGCTGGCCGGACGCGGGCGACTCGTTTTCGAAGCCTCAACAGGTCGTACTCAAAGATCCACGTCTCGTCACCCGAAACAACGTTCTCTAAAAAATGTGGATCATTTTTGCAGTGAACCGCAAGTTGTGTCGCGATTTCCAAACGATTGAGTCTTTGATCATCACTGAGCACTTTCGGCACCAACTTTGCACACATTTTTCGCATCTGTAATTGCTCCCTAATAATCTCGTGCACTATTGTTTTTGGCACATTACACTGCTCTGCTATCATCCGAACACTAAGACGACGATCAGAGTTCAGTACATCGCGAACTTTTGGCACATTTTCGTCGGTGAGTGTCGTTGATGGGCGTCCAGGTCGTGGTTCGTCGTCGACCTCTTCTCTGCCCTCCACGAACATCTTGTGCCACCGAAAGATCATGTTTCTGGACATGGCTGACTCCCCGTAAGCCTGGTTAATCATACCGACAGTTTCGGTAGACGATTTCCCAAGCTTTACCGCAAATTTGATGGAATAACGCTGCTTCGGCATCGCGTTCCGTGACGTGGATCGAGCGTGGAGGTTCGCGTTAACAGAGCTCCTCACTACACCACAGCTCAGAGCCGACTGCCTTTTTCAGCGTCGCTTGCCAACATACCCCCCTCCAATCGCTGCCCGTCAGAGTGGTGCTGGGCGCGCCTGGAGCGGCGGGAAAAAATCAGTACACTTATTTTCCGGACGAACCCTGTATAACCCAAGGAGGCTCAGGCGCAGAGAAAAAAAATTGCACGAAAGTTATGGGAGTGTCTAACGCAGGAAAGCAACGTCATAGGAAGTTAATACGAGAGCAAATAAAAGTAAGCATTCGATGTGCCCAATTTTCAAGTCGCGAGGTTGTTAACGCGAAAAAGTGGGGAGCAAAACACCAGAAGCAAATGGCCACCAAATCTAAGAAGGTCAGTAAAATTAAAAGTGGGATAAACGAAATGTTTAGCGAAACATTACATCAAACGTCATAAGAATGTTTTCCACCTTGTTGATTCCAAGGGCGCTTTTCGAGTTTGAGTAATGTGCACCAACAGTATTTGCTTCATAGACATTTACTCAAAAAAATAGATGCTTCGAGCATCTATTTTATGTGACTTGAAAAGCTTAGTTAAATTACATCACCTAGATTAAGGGACTTTCATTTCGCTTAAAAAAGAAGTGATTGATGTCGTTTTATTTCATATTTGGTGATATTTTTGATTAGGAGGCTAAGTTTCATTTTTTGCTTGTGATATAAACTACTCAGTTTTCTTTTCAATCAAATATTTTTTCTCCTTTCATCTCTTATCATTTACGACACCAAGTATGCTTTTGGCCATTCCGGCGATTTTGGTACCCTACGTGACCCCCATAGTTGCAAAAAATTACATATAGTTGTAATTTACTTTATTAATAAAATAATGATGCTAAGATATTTTGAATTATAATGAAAGGTGATGAGTTGTCGGGAAAAATATCATTAGATATTAAGGATGCCCTCATGAAATAGTCCTCCCGCTAACCTTGTTGAATGTGTGGTCATTAAATGAACTAACCCTGTATATCTTGACCATTAAGTGTTTGAAGTTTATAATTTATCATTCAATTTAAATATATTCATTAATATATATTTCATTTGATCACAATTAATGTATCAAGTCAAATTAATGTGAGGGAATAAAATAAAAGCTGGAACGTCATCTGAACAGTAAACGGCAACTGGACTGCAAAAAATACTCAATGTTTCTAAGATACTCCATCCACGTATGCTATTCATTTCAAAAGCACTAGGTTCAAATACCGACCGCCTTATTCGGGTAAAGTAAGGTATTTTTTTTAATTTTAATCGGTTTCTAAAATCCCGAGTTCATTGTAAAGTTATTGGCCCATTTGCATTTCCATAAGTCACTGACATCCGTTTTTCCCATAAACGATTGAATTCACGTTTAAAACTGATGGACGTGTACCTAACTCTTTCACTGATATCATTAAGTGCCTTTAAAATTTCCATCCCATCAATCTGGAGATGAATTGGATCCTTTGGCAGTAAGTTAAGCGCTTATAAAATATTTGTTCCGTGTTGCTCCATTTCAAATATCCGACGGAAAGAATTCAGTTTTTTTAAAGCCTTTTAGTCTTATGGCCGGCATTTTCGAGTTCCCCATGTTTGATCTAGAATACAAGAATTTTCACGGCTACACTTACTTCAAGTAAAGTTTCTATGGATAATTTCTTTTAAAAATTTATTTTACTCTTTTTCCTCTCGTCCCTCGGCGTATTCTGGAACGGACTGCGCACTTTCTTACATTTAATTTCTACATTTTCATTTTATGGCCAAACATGAATAAAGCAAAGAGATTAATTACTTTACTTTTAATGAACACCTAGCCCTCGATCGCACAACATTTGGGTGCGCCTTTTGACAGGGAATGCGTTTCTCAATAGAAAATATTCGAATTTGTCAACTGGTTCAAGAAAAGGACTCTAGTTCCAACACTATTCACTTCTAGCCTACACACTGGCTTACAGCGTTGAAATATTACTGTCCGAAAGGTCAGGTTTCAATCACGGATGGCTCAAATGCGGACTTAAAAACTTCGTCCACCATATCGAGAACCTCAAAATATGCATTATTCTAATTTATGCCTCAGAGTTTAAATAAAATACATGCCTTTTGTTAGGAATTCGTAGCAATGACAAAATGGTTGAGCCTGAAAACCCGTAGCATGCATTATAATTATTGAGCCAGAGCGAGTTATTATGAATGCCTGGAACATTTAAGGCAAATATTGACAATACTTCCACGGATATATAAGAAAAGTTAAAACCACAAGTAAAATAAAAACTGGAGAAAAGCTAAGGATATTCGATGAAACTTGTAGATAGTCCGTCCTAGAGGGGCTCAGAGTTAGGTGATATACTTGAAAGATAAACAAAACTAATACAAAAGTATTGTCATTAGTGTGTATAATTAATTAATTATTAAGAATTAATTCCATTAAAAAAAACATTAACTGAATAAAATTATGATAAGTTGGGAGGTAATAAAAATCTACTCCTAATGGTGGTATTGTGTACGTTCTATTTAATAGTAGGGAGTAGTGTTTCGAAATCATAATTAATAGATCAAACGACCGCAGATAATTGTATTCTCAAATTCAATTGTTAAAACGAAACAACAGATTAGGAATTAATTAAGTAAATACACGAGCTACACCTAATTTTATAAATATTCATAATTTTTCATCCGAAAAATAAATGGCCTTTAGAAACAAACAAGGAAAAAAGAAGAATAAAGAGCAATACGATAGTCTATCGACCTTAGGAGATTTTTGACGGTTTATTAGTACAGCACATTACTGAATTCGCAAGACCCAACTATCATGACAAAATATCCTTCAACCGTACTATTGAGAACTCCTCCTGATTTTAAATCACTTCTTTTTCAGGAATTCTATGTTTTTAAAAGTCAATGATTATTTCATTTATTAGTAATGGTCCACCGGCTTAGGCTAGGTTTTTAATGGACTATAGGACTATATTCAACGGTGCTGCTGAGCCTTAATTAACATAGCACAAAACATGCTTAAGACCCCAACCGCATATTACAATAACTCATTTTTTACCTCCGCATGCTTGCTATCTCCCATAATTTTCTAAAAAAGAACCCTCTCCCGTTTATTACTTCTTTCAGCCTCGAGGGTCTCCTGGATCCACTTTTCCTGCATCCTTCGAATTTCTCCCAACAGTTATCTCTCTCCCGCTACCGTACATAGGACTGCGTCCCTTTTCCTTTACGTCCATTCTGTTTCCTTCATTCTTCTTCACGCCCACAACCCAAAGGCCCTCAATCTACCCTTCCTCACCTGCCTCACCAACCGCAGCACAAAACAATGCTCAATATTGCATTTGTTACTAGTCTTCTCTTTCTAACTTTAATTAAGTGCCTGTCATGAGAACTGTGGAAAACAGACTACCTAAGTTCTCTACAAAGAAAAAAGAAACAACCGTGTACACAACTCTCGAAGGCTATAACAGTAAAATTCAACTATATATCTGCAAACTATGCAAAATAGACCGCTAAGTATTTTCATTTTTGTCGAAAACGAAATAAATTCATTTTGCCCCGCAGAATACGTAATGGTATGAAAAGTAATTGTTTCAGATTTCCTCGGGTTTACATTTCCGTTCGTTGATAAAAGGTACACGGACATTTAATATCTCTCTGATTAAAATACCGTTTTGGCTGAAAATTGGACACATACATGATATAATGATATAAATCATTGATTATTTTGTGTAAATAATTGGTATATATATCTCTGATACAGACATTAGTTATATAAGGCACAAATCCACATTTAACCCCAGGCCTAGAAAATGTGAAATTCTCAATTGAAAAAGAAATAAATTAATATCAGCCTATTCGTGTAATAATAGCAGGCTATAAATATTCTGTGTCACAAGATATCACCACGTATTAATAATAAACGAAAAAGCTCCCCAAATAAAAAGATGGAAAGCTCAAAGTACAATCAAAATGTTAGGATTAACGTCCGAACAAACTTAACTAGAAGTAGGTAAGTAGAAAAATACAGTATCTATGTTTTATAAAAAAATGAATCGCCAGAAAAATGTCAGCAACCCGTTTGAACTTCAATTATTCAAACCCAAAAGTTTCGACTGGTTTAATTTGGCGTCAAAAACTGAAAACTGGACGGCTGGCACCTGGGACGGAAATTGTTTGAACTTCAACAAATGACCTCGACACGAAAACAGAAGAATCCTTTCGCAGAAATGACGGGCAACACACAAACTCAAACAAAGAAAGAGAGAAAAAGATCCACAGCTTCGAAATGATACATTCTTTCAAAGCGGAAACTGAAGGGCAGCAACTCTATCAGAAAATTAAAACTTTAAAACTTTACGTTCGTGTTTACCTCCAGCATTACGCTAAATATATATATATATATATATATATATATATATATATATATATATATATATATATTACACTATATATATATATATACACATGTATTATTAACTAGTGAAAATGGCATATTATAATTTATAAGATAACAAACCCCCAGGCGCATCACAAACCGAAAAAAAACTTTAAAATATATGATAATATACCAATAGTTCTTAATTAAATGAATGCTAACCACAGCTTCCTTAAGCAAGCCAAACCACATGTTCACATCAATCTCATTTATTTTGAACAAAATCAAAGGATGAATGAATGGCTGCAGACTACTTTCACTGATCTTACGTGTACAACGGACATCATCCAGCATCCAATCACCGACCTGCAATCACATTTGAGTAGATCCGAACGATTCCGGTTCGACATTGCTATGCCTGAAAACACTATCTTCAAAAGTTTACACTTGCAAACAGTGAGCACTGCTACAGAAGTCTGAAGAACTGGGGATTTTATTCATGCGACAGGACAAATTTTAGACGTACCCTGAAACGGTGGAGCAACCCATAATCCAATACAACGAATAAAGTTAAATTGCTGGGTGAATGACGGTGGACGGTGGATGATGGGCATAACTTTAAATTTTGCCTTACACCAGGGGTTTGATACGCGTAGATTGGAGGCTTTTGAGAAATTGGTTGCGGCAGAGAATGGGGAAAATGAGTTGGGCAGAGAGCTCTGAGGTTTTTAATACGGTATGTGAAGAGAGTAAGTTCCTGGGGAGGGTCTCCGAAAAGGGCTAAGAAACTGAATCGAGGAAATATTGAAAGGTAATGGGATATTGAAGGATATAAGGGAGAACGTTAGGAAATCGAGGTTGATGATGGATAAGAGTTGGCTTTTTAGACAGCACGACGGCAGGCAAAAGTTTATATTTTTACAAAGTACCTGCTAGCAACATCTAGGGCGTGTCAACACACACCAGGGGGTGGACACACACCAGACTACTTTTGACCCAAAATACTTTTTCCTCCCAGCGCGATCGGACAAACGCTGTTATGATCCCATATCGGTCGTGAGAAAAATGACATCTCAAATATATCGGTTCTACAATTAATCTCTCTAATTTTATTTACATGATCTCTTCTACCGCAGTACGATGGGGCAGTGGGTTGCCGAAGGAAGTGGTTCGAATTCCTGCGGGGCAGAATATTTCGGAGGCATTCCTACTGCTAAGATACTTACTTTGGTGCCATGTGGAGAAAAAATCAACTGGTCCGTCGGATGAAACGTTGAAATGTGGGCCTCACAGCGTCTTTCGTTTAAGAGTAGATCAATACCGACGCCAGGTTTTTCTCTACCCATCCCCCTTACCCGAAAACCCTACTTCTACCAAATTATATACCTATCCCTAACGGTGCAAATGGCCTCATCTGTTGGTTCCCTCCCCTAATAACTACTACCACCATTCAGCACTGACGTTCATTAGCATAAAATCTTCTTCAAACAAATCCTAAAATGTATATACACAATGAAGCAATAAAAAAAATCCGGATAAGATGAGAGTAAGGGTGAATAACCTACTTTCTCAGAAACCACATAAAAATTTTAAAATGTATGCATGATGGGAATACCGAAGGTAGTTATTTACTCATTACGCCGATCTGTTTCATTGGAGGGACACGCCTTTGAGCTTTGCCGTTTCATTGTATACTGAGCTTTCCGATGTTATCACTGTCGCCGGAAGGCTGCAAATTCAGCTGAGATTGGAGCTTCCCGCTTGAACTGCCCTGACTCCATTATTAAAGTGAATCATTTAAGGCTGTTTTGGAATAATGAATGCAAATGACGAGGCGGGGTATAATGTGCCGGACTATCTCAGAGAAGATCGCGGTTTGCGGAAGATAAATTGCTGGCAGCGCACTCAAACATTCTACACCACATAATATGCTCCTCCCAAGGCACGCTAAACAAGTGAAGATGAAGTAGAAAGAAGCAAACTGGGCAGGTGCCACCACCCTAGCGGTGGCATATAGGGTACAATGCAAATAAATAAGTACACCCGGGAGGTGACTCGCAACTGATCGAGTTTTACGATTCGACTGACATCTTAGAAGACGGGTATTGGTTACACTTTCAACACCAACTTGGACGTTACAAAAGTAGCAACCTAATCCAGCTCACATAAAATTCAAGCATTAAAAAAATTAGACTGATTAAAAAATAATTTTTAAAATTCATTAATTAATATTTAATTTAATTCTCAGATCAGCCAAAAAATAAACCATCATGCTGTCTACTAAAGAGAACCAAATGATTCGGTCGAAATATTAGTAATAACTCAGAGACGGCCAGTACCTACCCTACCCAAATATTGAATTCGCCCGTGATCGACAATGAACCCGTGTATAGGATTGATTATGATAGACGTAAAAATTGACCTTCCATACGAACTCCCGATCAACTCCAATTTATCACCAGTCTGTTACGTAAATGCGATAAAACGCATATTTGAAAATTATATTCTTAGACTAAACCGCAATATCGACGACGCATCCACAAATTGCGATATCCCATCCACCTAGGTTCAAAATCTGACTTGGTCGCGCCGCCCTTGCCGCATCAACGCCCTCAGTCGACCGACGCCGCGCCGGTTGGCCTGCCCAAGGAGGATGGGCGGACCTTGAGGAGCGGCTCTTGACACTGTGGAAGCCACCGCTTCCTCCGATACGCCGCCGCGGATTCGAGCCTCTTTTGTTTCCACCGCCTGAAAACGTTGTTATTACGCGCTGATAAATTTTTCATGAGTTCGAAAGGGGAACTATGCGGGAAGGTGGAAATAACGTTAAGCAATTCCCATCCCGTTAAATGATACTGCTGCTTTGAATTTTCCATCAGATCATTTTTTTAGGAGAGATTAAAGTATATGGTTAAAGTATGAGTAATGGTGGGGAGAACCTAACCACACAAATGTTTTCACGGTCGTTTACCCGAAAAAAATGGTGACCGTTGCAGGGGTATTGCCACAACTGGATTGGATTGTTTTTCCATCGCTGAAAATATTAGGGCCAGAAAAATCACGTCTAAAATTTAAATTTCTGAATAATTTTAAGGTTTTCCGATAGATGAAGTGGTAGAGCTTAATCCTAAATAGTCCGGAATCAACAAAAAAATGCATTTGTTCCAGATTTCCTAAACCAAAACCGACTGAGAAGAAAGATAATATTGATCAAAACCTCGAATCACAATCATCATCGTCACAATCATAAGTTTCAATTGATAAAATGGTACCCCCTTCCCTAAGTCAATTCCATCCCGTATATTTTTGGATAGGCTTGAAACTCCGGATTCTTTCATCGAAATTAATTTTACTCATGTCCTTGTACCTTTGTCTACTTCTCCCCCATTCTACTTTCCCATTCATTACAATCACCTTCTTCAATCAGACGGTCTGGCTGATAGATGGGTGAAGAGCTCATTATGTATAGTGTAAGTCCAAGGTTTGTGAAAATTGTAAATTCAGGAAATGAGAGGCGAATCCCTTGTCCTGCGGGTCACAGTAAATTCGAAGACCCCAAAACACAACGCACTATAGGTTTTCGTGGAAGCGTTCAGATGATTTGAACAAGGGATATGTCGAGTCAATAGCACCATTCGGTCTACAATTCGACCCAACTGTTTCTTCTACACCTGACGTCGTCTAAATGAAAGTCTTCCATACCATTTAATGAGTTATTCAACTTCGGTACCGGCAGTTGTCCTCAGTCCCTTATCTTTTTTTAATCTTCATGTTATCTGCCTTTTCGATGTTCCACATTTTTATCCACATTCATGGTACCGCACCGATGATTTGTACGGAAGCCCATTTTCCATGAGGGAAAACAGTTAATTCTTAATTATGGATGCCGCCTTGCCTTGGGTCACTCTGCATTTCATGTCTACATCTACATAATGCAATGCGAGCCGCCGCAAACTAAAACACCAGCCATGCATCAATGCCACTCAAAGCTTCTGCCATCCCACGCTTCCTTACTCCCGAGGTATGCAAAGAAATCCGTTCCCTCAAGCGCTTGCCCTCTGTCAGCATAGCCTCAGCATTCAGTTGTCCTCGACTGCATTATTTCCTTTTCTTAATATTTATGTACACGTTCGGGTATGTCCGTCACTGGCGACTAGGCTCGGCGTTGTAGGTAAGGCAGGACGTGGTCGTTGACTTCTCGCCTTCCCTCACTCCCATCTTACTTAATCTCGATGATACGAAAGAAGGGAGAACCAAAAAGCATCATTCTATACTTGTCTGCCTTCCTCCCCCTTCCAGTTATTTTCTCGTCGTGCCAGTTCGTTCCCAGGAAATGTTTGCGATTTTAATTCCAAAAAAATGGCGCTTTATCATCAAAACCTGCCACCACTAAGCAACCACTAAGAATCATTTCCATCGGAGCATTATTTGATCATAATTATAAACGATTCGGGCGACTCCATGGATAGTTCACCTTCCTCGATTACACGAACGAAACTTTATCCGACAAAACGAATTTGGGATAGGACATAAAAGAAGTGAGAGAGACAATATCATGCATGAAGAGGTCCTTAAGCAACAAAGTTCAAAGATCTTTTAATTGATGCAGCAAACAATACATTTAAGGAGGCTCATGCTTAGCGTGGACTCGAGAGATACTACCTTGATCAAAAAGTTCCCGGAATAACCACCGTGTGGCGCTCCCATCGTTCCGATTTGAGTTCTGTTTTTTTTTGTTAAATTGGTACATCTGTTGTTGATATTCCCTTTAAATCTTAGTGTCATAACTTGACATTTGCAAAAGTTACGTAGCCAAGAGTACATCTATCTCTGTGTGTGTTGGCGATTTTTTACAATTTCAGAAATGGATTTAAATTTGCAACAACGAACTTGTATTAAATTTTGCGTAAAAAACGGATTTAGTGGCGCACGGACGTTGGAAATGTTGGAAAAGTGTTTCGGCATCGATTCTCTAAAAAAAACGGTCGTTTACCAGTGGCACGAGCGGTTCAGAAGTGGTCGTGAGTCAATCGAAGATGATGAACTCAGTGGCAGACCATCGACATCGAAAGTCGGTGAAAAAATTGATAAAGTAAAAGAAATGTTGGTCAATAACCGCAAATTAACCATCAGAGAAATAGCGGAGGACTTGAACATTGCCTATGGATCCGCCCAAGACATTGTGGTTAATGATTTGGGTTTCCGTCGTGTAGCAGCAAAGTTGGTGCCAAAAGACCTCAATTTCATGCAAAAAAGAGACCGTGTTGACGTCGCAAAAGACATGATTTGCGAGGCTGAATCCGATCCCACATTCATCAAAAGGATCATTACTGGAGACGAGACGTGGGTTTATGAGTACGACACGCAATCCAGACATCAGGCAAGTGAATGGCGTTCACCAAATGAGCCGAGACCAAAAAAACCACGTCGTTTTCAGTCAAAAAAGAAGGCAATGCTGACGGTTTTCATGGATTACAACGGTGTAGTGCATCATGAATTTTTGCCAGAAGGCCAGACAGTAAACAAAGAGTATTATTTGGGCGTTATGAGACGTTTGCGTGAAGCAATTCGCCGAAAGAGACCAGAAATGTGGGCAGAAAACTCGTGGATTTTGCACCATGATAACGCACCGTCGCACAGTGCTATCATTATTCGTAATTTTTTGACGAAAAATGCAACAAATACCATCCAACAGCCACCGAATTCACCTGATTTGGCTCCCTGTGACTTCTTTCTGTTCAATCGAGTTAAAAAACCATTACGGGGAACGCGTTTTAGCAGCCGAGAGGAAGTAATGGAAAAATCGCAGGAAGCACTGATGGACATACCGAAAACCGAATATAAAAAATGTTTCGAGGATTGGATCAAGCGCTGGCATAAGTGTGTTGCAGTCGATGGGGATTACTTTGAAGGGGACAATATAGATTTAGATGAATAAACTTGTATTTTTAATTTTCTGAATAAATTCCGGGAAATTTTTGATCAACGTAGTATAAGCATTGTTTTCATTAACAATGTTGATAAAGGCATATTAAATTAAAATTTAGCAAACACTTTCAAAATTTAAGTAGTATGTTCATAATGTTACTAATCAACCATATTAATATTATTCCTGAAATGTAATTTATAAAATACGTTCATACAGATGGAACTATATGCCCGGTTGCTAAAAATGTTTTGATATTTTGGAAAGAAAAATATTAAAAATTTGTAAAACAAAAAGCGATCAAATCTACACCTTAAATTATTAGTATACGTCGGAATTTAGTACTAAAATATGTATATTTTTCATTGTTTTACTTAAAAAAAACAGAATGGTTCTTTGGCATTAATGAAATATTTACCGACAGACGTCGGAATTTAGTACTAAAATATGTATATTTTGCATTGTTTTATTAAAAAAAATAGAATGGTTCTTTGGCATTAATGACATATATTTATCGACAGAAAACTGAGATAAAGTGACAACAAACATATTTTTAACAACGGCAACTAATGTGACACGCCAAGCATTATTCACCATGATGACGGAGGAAGCATCATAACTATTTTTCACAAAGAGAAAAATATATAATTCCTCTTAAATATAATTTTTAATAACTGATATATTCCCAAATAGTTTAAATAATGCTATTGCTGGAGATAGTCACCACTGTCCATAAATATCCATTTTAAATGTACTCCTCGAGTAGATGATGAGATTTGGCCTCAATTGAAACACGTGATTTGACCCCAAATGAAACGAGTGCTGGGGAATTGGGCAATTTATCTTGCATCCAACAAGTGAAGGGAAGAGACTTGCGGTCCAACAAACAGCCCGCTTGCACAGAGCGACGGCGGCACGTGATCTAGTGCCCCACCAGCATCGGCCGCTTATCTGAGACCCGCATGCTTAGGTAACATTGAACACCGAAGTGGGGGGAGAGTTCGCGCTGCATTTTCAGAATGCGGAATCACGAGGCTAATGGGGCGACCGCTGTGGGCGTGCGAAAATGAATTAGGGGTGGAAAGGGGGTCTTGGGAGAGCCGGTAGGGTCTTTGGCGTGGCCTACAGCCCTGCAGAGGCACGGGCGCTCGGGGCGGACGGCTGAGAAGTCCCAAGGCAAAATCCGGCGTTGAACTCGCCGACTGCTCGCCGCTTCAGGCGTTGAGCTCACCGTTGCCGTCACGACCCGAATACGCAAAAGAAAGATTTGAGTCTGTGCAAAGCGAAGCGTTAGTATTTATGATCGCGTGCAGCACGCCACGGCTAATGATAAGGGTATGATGCGGGAGGCACGGCCGCTCCGGTTACCGGGGGACATATCTCCTTTCAATTGGTCTAGACATACCACTTCAAAGCTCAATTTCGCTAACAAATTACGTGAACCGTTGTCACGTAAATGTAACACCTTGCGAGAAGATAGGGGAACGATTCCAGATGACTCTCAATAACTATAAGACTTCTTATGCCGACAAATATGAAAAATTTATGCCTTTTCACTACGTTACCATGGCATTGCAATAAATTTGCTTGCTAAAAGGCATAACTTTATGGAAAGACAATGTTTTGAATGTAACGAAACCATAAAACATATGTTTGGTATAAACAATATTTTACCATAGTAGTGCAATGTCGACAGTTCAATGGATAATTTATTTTTATCGGCAATCGTTTAGATTTTCAGAACATCCGCTCACTCCCGATGAGTAAGTGATAGGAATCTGGAGGAAGAAAAATATTAAGAATCTGTTCAGGAAGGTGGACAGATTGGGATGGAAAACCATATATTTCCACAAATACAAAATATGAGTAAAAGAAAGGCGGACGTGGTAGTCCAAGGGTAGAGCGTTGGACTACTGACCGGAGGTATCGGGTTCGATTCCCGGGTAAGCCTCTCTGCGCACCATCAGCTCCACCCAACCTTTGTGACTCTTCGGGTATTAGGTCTTCCACGGAAGCCATAGCCGGCACAGGGAAAGGAAATGCCCCCCCCTACATTGATGCTTGAATTTCACACGCCGTTGGGCTTATGGTATCGGGTGGACATCACACCTATCATATCGACATTCGGGTTGATAAATGTGCCTATGGTTCATGGAGGAAAAGGAAAAATAAGAAGACTCTTGACAATTAAATAAAATAAGAAAAAGTTCCAGAACTGGAAAATAAGAATAATGAAGACCAGGCCTCTTCACGTGACAATTTTAACGCCGAGAGTCGATATTTAAACTGATATACCAATGAATGCACACCATAAGTTTGATGTATGTTTCCAAAGTCGCTCAGCATCGATTATCGCCGTCGGTCGGCCTTAAATATCACGCAATCATAAATAGTCACTTCAAGTGGCTCATCCGAATGAACGAGTGAATAGGCGGCGTATCTGACGTAATTGTAAGCATCCGAGATTTCAACCCAGATTTCCGATTTTCAAAAGGAAATACTACTTGATAACCTACCACCTTCCAATGTGATTCCTGTCTTTTTGAATACAGATTAACATGTATTTTTACTGTACAATGAGGTGGCACTTATAATACAAACGGCTGGCCAGAATAAATTCCTCTGAAAAGACACACTGAAGAGAATAACTCGGATATTATTTAAAATTAAGTAAAAGATAACATACTAATAAAAAATTCGAACTCATACAAGTATTTAGTCATATGAGGTAAAGAACATTTGTCATAATCAACTCCGCAGTACGCAGATAGACTTCTTAATCCCAAATAATAAATTAATACGTTACCAAGCCACGTCAATCTATGATTTGGATTAACGACTGAATAATGGTCGATTCACGGGCGTGATTCCTAACCCACCCAATTTATTTAAAATTTTCCGGAGACAGTACTGGTCCACTGAAATTTATTTCGGTACGACTATATTCAATGTTTCATTGGGTACCCGACTTTCATGGACAGACATGGAGACAGTACTGGTCCACTGAAATTTATTTCGGTACGACTATATTCAATGTTTCATTGGGTACCCGACTTTCATGCCAAAGCATTGAAACTAGTCGTACCCCAATAAAATTAAGAGGACGAATGCATTGTACCCATTATTTCATGATCCCAATAGGAACCTTCACCTAAACCTGACGCGGAGAAACGCAAAATAAAAGCAGACAAATACGAATAGAAACTGAGAAATCCGGGTTCAAATTCCGATTAAGAGTAAATATCACTCCAGCAGATATTTATCACTCCAGCAATTTATACAACACAAAACTGTATAAATTTGAAATGGATTTCCATTTCACATTTTCACATCGCTCTTAATCAGTTATTCAGTATTTTTGCAAATGAAGTAGGGAAGTTCATTGGGAGATGATCTTTCATGTTCTGCTCAGAAAATGCCAATAGAAGCGCATTTACGTTACCACACGACACAACCAACCCATATTAAGATGATTTCAATAAAAATGTAGACCCCCGTGTATGAGATGGGACTCCCTTCCCAAGTCAACTAGACCAAGTTGTTTCCAGCGCTGCCTTCAAGTTTCGTTTTCTTTGAACCAGGAGAATAATATAAAACTGATTCTCGCCGAGCAAAACCAGTCATGGGGAAGGCTGCTGAGCGGCAATTACGAGGTGAACCCTCTCATTTAGGCGGTTTCTCCCCCCCTAACTTCTCCAGGTATTGCGACCACCTGTTCCACCCACGCCTCCTCTAGAGCCGAGCGAAACGGGATAGGACAGCAAAAGGAAAATCTTGCTTACACTTTTTGCGCTCAAAGGAAAGCAGTTAACACGGCGATTGTAATCTTCACTTCAAGATGCAATGGAGCCCTGGATACATTCACAATCATCTCACCTCCCATACTCTCCCGATCTCTTGGACACTATTGAACCAAATACATTTTAAGCCATCAACGTTTCCTTAGCATATATTTATGAATTCTTATGAACGCACAATTGAAATTTACATTATCCTGATGGTGAGAAAACGAATTATTTTCGACCTATATCCCACTGTCTGATACCATACTTCTTGTGGAGATTTTTCATTGGATTAACTAAAAATTATCACTTCCTCCAAGCATCACTTCGAGCAATCAATTAAATCTAAAGCCAGCTTTTACAGTACATACCAACACAAAAATCGACTGCCCGAAGTACTATTTCAAATGCAGCGTTTTTATTATTAGAGTATATCAGCGAAATAAAATAAGTAAAAACCCACATTCTCCTGAGAAAACATATAAAACGTCCATGGAAGCCACTGAAACAATACCACTGCTGATAACAGCAATGCTTAACTCGGTAGAAGGTTAGCCACAATAATAAAGGCATTGTTTTAATTATGTCCTTTCAACTTCATTCGAGAAGGAAAGGGTTGAGACAAGTTGATGCTTGTGGCACAAACGCGCACAAAAAAGGAAGAAAATGATATATCAAACCTAACAAAGGTTTTTCGTAAAACGAAAACATCCTTTCTGATGTGTCTATCAACCAACTAAGCTCGCTCTCATCCTTCAAGGTGGGACTGTTGCCACCGATAACCAAGTCTTTGGAAACACGAGACCTAAGTCACACTATAGCTACCACCAATCGTCACCAAAGATAAAACATATTAAGAAATAAATTGTGATAACTTCGAGCAGTCCATTTAATTCCGCTGCGGCATCACCTAGAAATAGGCCAGAGGTTGTTTGACACCAGGCGTTTAACTAGGACGAAAATGGTTTGACACCAATGGGTATATTCGTGCGCAGCGGCATGGGCAGTCTAAGCCTTAAACGCATAAGACACGCAAACTCGACCGTCACGCCACCCACCGATCGGCCACCATCGAGGCCGTTGTACACCACTTTCATTGTTTTCTTTGAAAGAGCAGGATAAAAAAAATATAAAACCCGTAGACGTATCGCAACAAAGAACGTTTGTTACGTTCACAATACAGGCTTCGATTCAATCGATTCACCTTCTAGGAGGAGATTAAAAGACACTACAGGTGGTTGTTGTTTAATGATAGTGCATCAATTTTTGCCGCCTCCTAGGACGGAACAACGAGATGTTCTAGCGTTCGACGACCTTCACTTTCATTCTAGTAAAATAACCTGAGAAACACCCACAGAAATTGGTTTTTAGAGATTATTCTAGTGTCACGCCTACGAGCGTATCGTACTGCCAAGGCGAAAAAATTGACGTCATCTTAAAAATGCATGAAAGTCTTTGGGTCGGAATAGTCAATGAATAGGATTTCCTTTAGCACAGCATCACCTGATGAATGGTTTGCAGAATCATTTATTTTAAAAATAATCTGGAAAGTCACATAAATCAATTTCGAAGTGTACTTGTACTTCATGAACATCCGTTTCCTGTAATAGTCCAAAGATTCACAAAGCAGCTTCGGAGACGGCTAAAATATTTGGACCTTTGAGAATCTGCAACGTATATTGGATGTCCTCACATCTACTAAGAACAATTAAATAAAAGCTTCACCGAGAACAAGTCAATGTGCAGGAAGTTTCATATTGCATCGAGAAAAAAATGATAACATAATTTCATATCACATATTCTTAACGATTTCAAATCTTAACACCCTTATATAAATTTTCCTGTCTCGTTGTACACCAAACTCGTTTATTAGGAAGTCCCATGAGATACGTGTAATATAGAAATGCCAAAACATTATAAGTGCTATTGAATATTCACTCTCCGGGTGTGCAGACGAGTATATTTATCAAACCGTACAAAAAATGTGCCCATTTGCTTTTTAAGTCACAAGCTCTACAAGGTTAATCAAACTCATTACTGAACGTTACAAAATTTATTCCTAAAAAAATATTCATTGCAAATTTAAGCATGACATGAATTAATAATGCTAACGGTTAGATTATGTACTCAACTCCACATCATTCAAATAAAAAAATCGGACTTTCTTTTTGTTTCTTTTTCTAAAATGACTCATGTAAGCCGGTGAATATGATGCATGTGAAACTGAAGGAAAACTATCAACCAAAAGGATTTTGTAGAATTATCGACAAAAAAAATTATTTTACAAATAATCCTTCATTGTATTTCGTTAACTGACATTTTCCATGTTGCTTCACTTGGCTTGAACGTTATGAATATCCTACGGAGTCAAAATATTTAATGCACATCCACTGCAGGATTTGGGGTTAAACTCGATGTAACGTAATCTATGAGGATAGAATTTAAAAACACATCTGATGCGATTAGAAACGACCAACATGGAAGAGCTCCGCCGAGATTTATGCCTACTGACAGAGTAGGACTTATTGATTCCCCAACCGGCTCGTAATGGTAAAGCTTTGCAAGCACACAAAATATTGACATAGACCATTAAACTGTGTTTCAACATATTACCGGCTTTCGGGATGTTGGAACTCGTACGATAACAATAACCCTCATACTGCAAACGGGTGCGATCCCATTCGGCAAGTAATGAAACTGAACATATGCAAAAAATACGCAGATTGTCACCGACTTACTTGCGCGCTAGTTGATGAATATGAAACGAAAACCAGCATGGAATCCTCAATGACACGTTATACTGCTAATTTAAATGCACACTAAAGCATCAGTTGTCACGGCCCAGATGCAAATCAGCAACGAACCAGATTTGGGTCACGTCAGGAAGTTGAAACTGCTGGTAGAAGACATTACTGTCCCATTGACGTTCTTTACCCTTTCTTAATAGTAACATTTTCAATTATTTTCGTCATTAAACTAGTAATGATTTAATTTATCCTTGAAAAATAAATTTTGTAATATTGTTAAAAATAATTAAGGCAATTTTTGACAATCCGTAATCGCCGGTTCATCAGCGATAAAATGTTTATATATAGAAATTATATCAATTGCCTGGCGCTTTATGAAGCAAAACACAAATTTTCAGATGCCAGCAAAGTACTCAAAAAATACTCGACTTCGATTACGCCTTTCCTTCATTCATTGATACTTTGGACGAGATTTTTAATCCTTCTTGACAACAGTACAAATACTTAAGAATAAAATTTACGCACATCGGAAATATATTACCGCGCTCGTTGATGACGCAGAAAATAACGAAATTCATTTTAACAGCACTCTGCAGAAAAGTCCCGAGCCATCTGACGGTTGAATTCTGCAAACCAAATCCTGCTAAGTCTACACAAAATACTCAAAGAGATCCTTGTTCCAATATCTTCCATTTCAAAGCTCTTCCAATGAATTTAAACCCTGTCGGCAAATCGTAAAATAAGGGAATATATCTTTCAAGGCATCAAGACTGAATCATCCAGTCCACCTCACTTCCTTAGCAGAGAAGACATTTCATTACCTAATACGTAAGTAGAGCACTCATCAATAGCGAGGTCACGCAATAGGGATCTCGCTAGGGAGCGGATGCTGTGCTGTTATGTCAGTGTTTGCCCAATTGTATTTACGGTAATGATTGCACAGAGAGAAAAAATGTTGTACGCTCCACAGTGAGGAATTATTGATTTCTAATTATTGAATTTACTCCAGCAAGTGCATAAAACCAAAACTCACAATATTGTCCCTACACATAAAAATGGGGAATTTTACCACTTTACACTGAATAGCTAATATTTCCCAGCAGACCGCAGATCATTGGCAACGTTAATACCCATGCGGTGGAATTCCGAAGGTGTGATATGTGCAACCTACCATGACTACAAATCGCATGGAACAATTTCCATTGCAATTAATTTCTAAGTCATTTAGAAGTGGATTTTTTGAAGTTGGATAAAAAAACTGTGCATATCCACTGAATATCTCTGTTTGGATTATTTTAGCAGAAGCAAATTGAAAATAGGTGAGTGGCTCATAAAGCATATTGAAAATAAGCCTACAAATCTAGTTAAGCATGCGAACGATTTCTGCGACTTAAAAATTGAATATTTTTAATGTCGAACATAAATTGAGACATAAATAATTGTTATGCGTAGAGACACTACTCGACAACTATACAGTCTGAGAGGACCGAAAGTGATGCCCTAAAAATCACTTCGACATCTTATCCCTACAAGAATGTACGCAAAATAACTAGATGCTATGATTTTTTCTATTTATTGTGATTTATGTACTGGCATTTGAATAATAGCGACACAGTGAAAAATCTAAAAATATCGAATTCAATAAATGAAAAGTTATATGGGTAAAATTGACCTCTGCAATGGTTTTATTATTCGAAAGGAAAGGTAAAATCAACTGGTGAAGTAAAGTTCATGAAGTGTATACAACGTGATCGTTGTATAAACTACATGAAATCTCGATTTTACATTTTTAAACTCGTAAACAAAGTAAAACATTAATCTAAATTTTTTCTCTAGTAGACGATAATTTTCACATATGCCAATGGTTTATTGTATTAAAATTTTTAGTAGGCTCAACGGAGGTATTTTTTCTGTGCCAACCAGTGCACTAGAAAAACTTGAAATATGCCCAAATACCACCATTCACATGAAAAAAAACATTCGGAAATTCTGTGTGCGCACATAGGCAAATTAAATAAGTATAACAGCATGGGGTTGTTCCATACCGTCAACAGCAGGAAAGACGAAATCCCCGCTCGGTGAGTGATGACCCCGCGTCGAATGATTCGAAGGCCGTGGATACGAATTCAGGTATGATACGGCTTTCGAAATTTGATGCTGAATCGCACAATCCACAGTCCTTCTTACCTATACCACATACATTCCGGCAAGTCGTATTTATTCAACAGTTGAGCATCAGTTCCACGCACTTGGCCCGACTCGGATTTTTTGCCCGGAAATTTTGATAAATCTCGCATCCTAAAAAATAAATAAATCACGATATTTCCACCTTTCGGGAAGTGCAAAATTTCCAAGGAATGGGAGAAAAACCCCCAAAGAGTTTTTGAATTTCCTTAACCTCTTTCACGCCGGGTCTCATTGAAAAACTCAAGGACGGCGGTCGCTTCAGCGGGATCCTCTTATCCAAAATATAAAATGTTCTTCCTTCCTCCTCGGCGAACACACTGTTCCTTTCGCTATCTCCATATTTATAATGTCATTCGGAGAGAACCCGTTAGCTCCGTGGGTCTCTCCAAGTTCAAGGAACCTCACCCCCCCCCCCTCCACTCTCACCGCCCAGCCCACGTTCCCTCCTTCCCTGTCGCCTCCCCAGCATGCTCGCCATCCGCCCACGTCCCGGACGGCTGGGAATTTCGCACGTGTACCCACGCTTGCACCCGAGGGCGTGAGGCCTTCCGCCGATATACAAATGGTCCCCACCCTCGAGATGAGCTCCTCCTCTTCGTCAAGACGTTGATCTGACTATCGCTGAGAATATCTAAGCCACCAGTTCGCAGGGCAGAATTTAGGGAAAACAAAATGTTTACAACAGTTATGACATCGGACATTTTTTTAGATAAAAGTCTTAATTTTTACGAAATATTTTTGCAGCCACTGTTAAGATTTTTTAACGATGCTAGAGACGGAAAAAAGTTCATATTTTAAACCTGAACGTCTTTTCGTCATCAATTCGAGGATTAAATTGTAGCAGTTCTCAAATATATCGAGCTAACTTCCAATCTCTCCATTCACTCACATCTCCTTGCAACGACGTTTTACATCACTTGCCCCTTGTAGCTCATCCTTAGCCTTCCTTTGTTTCCTACAATTACGACACGTGGAAAATTTTCGTGCCTTAGGACGTGCCCAATTACTTACCCTCATATACTCGTGAGTGTTCGTAGGCTTCTCTTTTCGTCCTCTCGACGAAGAATTCATTCTGCTAACTTAATATTTTTTTCTTGCACAGTCAGGGAAATTGACAATATTAATGTGGATAATACTGTAGTGATGTATGAATTGAAAGCAAGGATGTTCATCTTTTATTCGAACTCCAACAAGATAGAGATTAAACATTCCATTAATATCATATAGAAATTCGGCAGAATGCCACGTTGCGAAATGGGCAGAGTTGAATAAATGCTTATACATTTTCAACATAAAAAATTGGGTGAGATAGCCAAACGAGAAGATATACACGTAATAAATGAACCTACAGCAACATTATTTTAAATTTATGAATTTTCTAATGAAACTCTCATTGTAATTTGATGTACATAAGGTAAATGTTCGAAATTCCGAAACTGCAGCAGGAAACGTTTAATATTCGACATCACTCTCTTAAACTGAGGCCACGCCCCCTTCCCCCATCCGCCCACGTCTCGCGCAGTTTTGCATTTCGCACGTGGGCCTCAATGAGCACTCTAACGTTACATTGATGCATACACGTTTCTCAATTTCAGGATGAGTCCCTTCTTCTCGTTGAAACCCGGATCTGCCTATAGTTAAGAATATTTGATATACCACTTAGCAGAGTGGAAAAATCATGTTTATAGTATAATGGTAAGTACGTCCAGTTTTTTTAGAGATAAAATCTCGATTTATAACTAAATATTTGTGTTTCTATTGTTGTTTCCAAATAACATTAATTAGGAAGAAAATGCTTATACTTGATTATTCCACATGATTTATCCCGGCCCTTAATTGATTTTTCCCCATATGGTTCCAAGATCCAGAAAAATGAATAGTCCAGTGGAAATAAAGAAGAAACGTGAATGTCATGCAAGGGCCCTCTTCTAAGGCAAATGAGAGAAAGGATTCCACTATTCCCATCGATATAATATGAAATCATTCCACTACTTTCATATCGATATTCAATAACATGCTAGGAAGTGAAATGGTGTAGTCGATTAGGTCTAGCGTTATTTTACATTAAACGGCAGTGAGATGGTCGAGAAAATTGTTGGTAAATGCATCTCAGGCACTAGTAAGTAAATCAAATTATTTTATAAAACTATATTCAAGTTTTAAAATTAGGTTAACATGCAAAATGAAGTCATCTACAAAGGTGTGAGTACAGTTAACTCGGCCACCTCCAACGGTAAATGAGAAGCAATGCGAGTAAATTAACTCGCGGGCCGTGATGATGTAATACCACACTTATAAAATCTTCCCAATTAACGGGTCGAGTTGAAAAGCATACTTGTATCTTTCCAATCATGCCATTTCCCTCGAGGCAACATCTGTTGCGTTTTTTTTAGTCCAAGCAGTACGCAATTACTTCATGTTCGTGCACCGACAGGAAACTAGAAATGTAAGTCTAACATGAGCCAGTGAAATCGGAAAACCTGTCTCTGTCAAGCAACAAATTTAATTGTTAAAGCCGTGATAAAACATTCCGTATGTAAACAGCTGATGCTGGTTTAAATACTATACTTCAATCTTAGTCATTGGAATTATTACACATTTAAATGTTTATTCATATATCCCAATGTATTTTCCTGTGCAAGAATACAAAATACATAGACATTGAACAGTCACATGTACGGCAGTAATCAAGAGGGCCCTCTTAATTAAAACAGTCTAAAACATTAAGGCAAGGTTACTACTACGAGCTTTTTCTCCAATGACTTTAAGAACCATGCCAAATTATGCAAACAGCTATCCAAATATTTAAACTCCAACAACTTCCTACAATACATTTCACTTATATTAATTTAGCCAATGTATTTATAAAGTACTAAGCTTAACGATGCCATGAAATCTATAATGACATTCCCCAGCCAGAAAGGGTATCTAATACAATGAACCTTAATACTAATACTTCATTTCTTAGTCAAAGATATTACGACCATGCCTAACATGACCATTTTCCTGCTTTGTTTCGTAATTTAATTTACTCTTTCTCCAAGAACGTAGACTTTCCAGGCAATTGGCCACACACTAACTGCGACCCCCTCTCTCCCTCGTGCGCAAGCATGCATGAATAATGTTGCTCCTATATGGCAAATTTTCTCATTTAACATTATTTTGCATCCAATGTTTTTATGTTTTCTTTTCATTGGAGAAAATCGTCTTATTAAGACCACTATGAATTAACTCCACCACATCATTCCTAATTCATAGTTGCTCGTTGAAATGAATTCCAGGAAAACCAATGATATTTTCATAAAACATCCGGAGCGCCCAAACAAAGGAGATTAAATCGCCCAAAGGAAGCAAAAACGCTACATAGAAGAACTAGTATTTACGTAGCGGAGAAGGAAGAGAGAGTTTGCGATTACTGGGATCCATTCGTTCAATAACATTGCCCCCACAAGTTGTCCGCCTTGAAAAATACAGGGAACGTGAAATATAGACCCCAAAAAACACCGCGAAAAATTTACTAACGAGCCAGCAATCTATTCTTTCATTCCTTGATCTTCCACTAAACATAACTTATTTAATCAACTTAGCTGACTCCATGCATCACATAGGATATTTCTTCAAAGTCGATGAATATACAGTATGATATGGGATAAACATTCCCGTTCCTGAAGTCTTACAACTACTTCCTTGATACGCCCACATTTTAAAGAGAGATCATTTTGCTGTCGTGAGCGGGCAAAAATAAAAGGTCACGTGGTTCACCGCGCACGGTCACTTGCATCTGCGACACATATGGCTCCCTCGCATATTAGAGCGAGCCCCCGCACGCTCGCGGATGTGAGTGGGTACCCGCGCCGGCGTTGTTGTAACCCGAGCAGAGCTTGGAATGCGCCCATCGGAAAAAAAAAAGACATCGGTAAAATCGAAGCGTGGACATCATCTCACGCGGTAAACTCGTCGGCTGTTCTGCTCCACTAGCGAAACGAGCCGCGAAATCGAATCCCGAGGCTCGAACTGTACCATTGAGAATCCGCTCCTGCCACTACGGCGGGCACTGGTGACTGGTGGATGAGAGTGGCATCAACCAATTGCAGGAATGGATGAGAACAATTGGGTTTCGGATTGCGAAACGAACGTGCGGTGCAAAAAGGAATTCATTGAGGTGGCCTGACTGCCTACCTGCCGGAATAATAATCCTCTCTGCGCGGTGCTATGTGACTCGGCACATCAGCCGGAGACCGTGAGAATCTTCGGCGACTGATTTGTGGAACAATGAACGAGGACAGCTTTCAGTAGGATGATAGAAACAAAATTCGTTTCGCAATCCAATCACGGGCACAACTTCAGAGAGACGCTCGGAAGTTCCGCCATCGGAGGGGGGGGGGGAGACAAGAGAAAAAACCCGGGACAATGGGAACCCCTTTTCACATAAATACTTTTCTCGGTAAAATTCTATGTTCGCTTATTCTTCATTTAACTCGAAACATGACATGCTCAAAAATGAATTTTTCAAAACATCTTCTCATTTATAGTCACTCTTCTTATAACCTAAAACCCCTTATAACATCAAACAGACCTGTACTCTTCGCAATTAGAGTTTATGATATTTGTTTAGTTATGCATCGCTAGAACTTAGATAACTAGTAATAGTTCATGAAAGATTAATCAATTATGACTAGTGATGCATAGTCCGTTGCATGATGAGCATAGTCATAGTATTCACTGATCACTTTTCTCATTACCACTCAACCAAAATTGATAAGAAATTAGAGAGGAATTATTAAGTAGAAACAGAGTGACTCTAACAAATGTTCAAGTAAATTTTCAACACTTTCTTTACGGCCCAAAACTCTACACGTTGACTTCATACACGACTATTGTAACTTCAACAGAAATTTCACTACCGTATTATCTAAAACGTTCAGCTAAACTAATTCACAAAGAGATATCATACAAGTCCTTCGTGTTTAAGGACAGTAAAATAGTGAATGCGATTCTATTAACTAAAGAAGAGCTAAGTTGTTTTTTCTTAAAAATATTATTTTTATAACTGAATTAATTAGATTGGTATTTTTTTACAAAAAAACCTTTATTATATTACCGGTTTCGATGAATAATACTACGAAACCGGTAGAATTCTAATAAAGTTTTTTTGTGTGAAAAATACCAAGTTTATTTACTCAGTAATCAGTAATCATGAATTTTCACAAAGTAGAGCATCAAACCATCGATTTATCACATATTAATTATTTTAATCCAAAGAAAATGACACTCGTTCTTCCTAGTTATATTCAATGATACCCACGGTACCTGGTTCACAAAAAGTGTAAATATACAATTAAATGTATAAGACCATATTTGTATCGGAAAAAGGAGTGTAGTTGATGTCATGTCGTATATTCCTGCAGTTATTTTCAGAAATATCAACCTATTACTTTTTTCAATTCAAAGATTTTGCACTTACCTACAATAAAAGTTTTAAATAAAAAGACCCGCTGCCCTTCATTTCAATTCCTCCACAAATCCTGGGGCGCATCCCTATTCTTACACCTGACTTCACTTCCACGAAGTATTCATAGGTCACTCTTCCTTTAGGATTTTCGTGATTTTTCTCTTCCATGATCATTCTGGTATTTAAATGATATAAGAAATTTATTTTATTTCAATATGTTGAGTATATTCATAAAGTTATGCCGAAGACAACAAATTGCAACAAAAAAGCATCAATCTGGTAAATTCATTGCCTTTTTTAAGGGCCCAAACCATGCCTCACGTGTGCCACATTCTCTTCCCTCATAGGGCCGTATCTTCATTTCATGTACGTATATTTTCCATCTAACATTTAGTCAAGCCATATATATATATATATATATATATATATATATATATATATATATATATATATATATATATATATACATATTTGTACATATACACATATATATACAAATATACGTGTCCAAATATCCATATATAAGTGTGTGTGCATTTATATCACCATGCCCCACACAGAGACCGAGAAGAGATTGTGTCTGAAGATTGGCCGTTGGAGATTGAATAAAATTATATAAAAGAAAATATAAGAAGGAAAAATATAAACGGCAAGCCTTGTACATCCGTTGGGAGGGTGAATTCTCGTCAACGTAGACATATTTAAAAATATGCACTAAACCGTTTCCAATACAGCATCTTTAAGACCAAAACCGTTGCTATCTTGTACTTGAGTAAGTATCATTCGCAGCTAGCAATTCACAACTGAGGGATCCCAAGATTAGCCTTAAATACATTTTCCACCTAAATCAATTCAAAATGTTGACGATATTTTTTTCTTTGCCCGAGAGACAACTTTGAACTTAAAATGCCGAAAATAGGTTGCGAAATCATTTTGAAGTCGGGCCGCGGTGGTTGTAATGTGTTTCAAGTTCAAGCGACTTAAATACGAGTGAATTTCCAACGGCATCCGGTCACTGGGCTTTCGTCTCATTAACACGTTCTGCGCAAATAGGCCGTTTGGCGCACCGCCACGGAGGACGATATATCGGACCAGGGATGCCTTCAACATGGTCTACAGCCATTTATCCGTAACTTGCATGCACTCGAGAATCTTTCCAGAGCACTCATTAGAGTCTGCGCGAAGACAAAAAGCTTGTTCGTCATTTATCTCACTAATGTAGTGCCAAACGTTTAAGAATTTTCACCTGTGGTCACTTCACCGTCGTAGAAAAAAGTGAAATGTCCTTTGACAACTTAAAAGAACTGCGGAAAATTACACGACAGTAACTTTCAACGGAGTCATCCGCCAATATGCATTAAAATGTAGAAATTTCAAAGTGTAAAAATAATTCACCATGACCAGGATGGTCAAGGGGATGATCCCGGTCAAGGCGAATGATTCTTACACTTTGTAATTTCTGCATTTTAATGAAATATACTATTGAAATAATAGAATACATTATTACAAACATTACATTACGCAGGTGCATTACATTGCAGGTGCAACATTACATTGCAAAACGTGCGGACCCGCACCAAATCCAGAAGGAAAACAATTAAAATTTATAATCAGCATATGGACTAAAAAGACTTCCAATCAACAATCCTTGAGATAACTCATCAAAAAGAAGCCATATGAAATCTCTATAAAGTTTTCAACACAGAATTGTTCCAGGGACGTTTCACTAGTTTTGGGTGGATGTTTCCATGGCAACAGCAAACGAAAATTTTCTCAATGGTGAACATACATCTACGTAGTGCTATTTTGAGTATCCTACGTGTTTGTGCGTGCTTGCATCACTGCCGCGATAGTGCCACAATTCTATCGCCTACCACCTTGAGAATAGTTATCGTGGTGATTCACAACAATGAAGACGTTTATTTGGTAACGAAATGAGTCGGGGCCAAATTTAAGTATATATAGCGCGGTATCGCATCAAATCTAATGTTATAAAATTATATTTATGCTCGTAGGTTTGGGGATGACTCTGTCGATAAATAAAATAATGGAGGCGATTAAAATCGACACTCCGCGGACAGGCATTCTGCGAGGGAAACAATTGAAGAGCGATCCCCTCCGCGTTCGAACGACGAAAAAAAAATGGTCCGCTCGCATCCTTGGGCGAGGCGACTCCTCCGGCGTTTAATAAGGCGCGCGAGGGGGGTGGAGAGACACACGAGGGAGCCCCGCGGGCGGAAAAGGAAGCGTGTGTATTCTTCCGAGAGTGCTACCTTCGTAAAGATGGGATCACGACCACACGGCGCACCGTTATGGAGGCCGCACATGTTTTACGTCACCTCCGAATAGGCGGGAGGAGAGCGGAGGGAGTGGGAGGGCCCCTCCTTGGGCGTGGAAGTGCGACGGTGGAGGGAACGGGGGGCCAGCCGAGAAACAAGAGTGCCCCGTCCGCAGGAAGGTGTAACGGGCGTCCGTGTACTATAGGTCAGTTTCCTCCGACGAGAAGGGCCGTGCTGACCCCCTCCCCCCCGGTGTCTCCAAACTACACAGGGCATCAAAAAATCCGTTCACAATCAGTAAATGGCGCGGGCGATACTCCCGATATTTTTTCTCCGCCAAAGAGTTTTTCCTTAACTACTACTACAACTCTCTCTCAACCTATCCTCTTTCTCCATTTCTTATGGTGCATTTAATTTCAAATGTTTACCCACCATGCCGCAGTAATCCATCTAAATGGCGATTGTATGGGTGAGAATGAATAAGCGTCAACACGTGTGAATTTATGGTAACTTCTTATCCCCATGCTGCTATTCGGTTTCGGAACTTTTCCGGAAAGTTATAGTAGCCATAAAATAGCACTGCTTGGATTTTAAATGGAAATTTCCAAAGACATATCCTGGTATGTGAATCCGGTAGCCTACGGTCAGCAAGTCACCATTTTAGTCGATAAATATACCAAAACAAATACGTATGCCATTATGGAGCGACGAAGACCCTTTATATGTTTAGGGCATATTCTTAATAAAATGAAAATGTATTTTAAAAAGCAAAAATCGAGGAGACAGCGCGAAGGAAACCTAAGTTCCCTCTGCCTTCAGGTGTGTTTCCTAACAGGCAACCCACCTTTCGCTCGCTACATTTGTATTTCAAATGTAATTTCTACCGGATATAAGAGAAAAGATAAAAGTTTAGGTAACAATCCACCAGCAATATTTAAAATATACAAACAATTATTCCAACACATTGCTAGACACACACCACTGCAAAAGAGTCGCCATACATTTTTTTTTCGCAATGTCAAAACATTGCTTTCATTCAACGGTAAAAACTTAAGAAAATTAAATCATTGCATATTTGAGTATTGAACTCCAATACGTATGAAAAAATGTGCATTCAGACGGTTCCCTGCAATTGTTTCAACATCTGAAGAGTTTCACCTAAAAAAGAACTTTTTATTACACCTTACTCTGTATTTTTATGAGCCTCATTTTTTTGAGGATTTTGAATCCCTTCTGCGAAGAACAAGGGATGTTACCACAGTCCGGAGCTTGGGCTGTACGATTGAACAATTAACTGACAGCACGCTCGATTGCGTTTAAAGTTCGTACACACAGCTTAGAGCTCCACGTCCTTTGCGTGTACCGCCTTCCGTTTCCCAAAAAGTTCTGATATCCGGAAAATAAACAGGATTGGGTTTATTACATTGGTGCCAAAAGGCATCGGCCATATTTTAAAAACCGACACATTGAATTGAGTAACCGACTACCTATTTAATTGGAAATCAAGTCGTTTAAAGAGGAATAATAATTAAATTGTATACGTTTCATTAAATAGTATATATTTTAAAATATCCCGAACTAGGTAAGTTCCACAATGAAAATTGGAAAGTTAAAAATGCTCTCCTTTTTAACTGAAACAATCCTTCTCGTTGAAAACTATGGTCCAAACCCTATACTAAGTTAACTGATGAGCTACACTGTTTCAATTTATGTCCCTAATTAACATACTAGGTCTTGTTATCAGAGATATAAAACGTTTATTTATTTAGATTATTTTTCACCATGCTTTTTTGCCACCATGTTTACAGAACCCATTTCAATAAAAATATGCATCTATAAAAACCATTGAATACTCAAAACTGGGTTATCTTTACAGCTCGACTGTCATGCTTTAAAATATCTGCAACTTATCTGCCATCATTACTTCGGACATAGCGCCGGGGATTAGAAATTACTTCCCCGTATCTATCGTATCTTTGATCAACGTATCATTTTTTTCTTTCGTGAACGTTTGACGGGTGTCATTTATTTTAAAAACAAGTCTCTTGTTGTCATGCTACGCTAGCAAATGCTTCAATTTCCAACGGAGGGGCTTATAGAGAGTTTTTTTTTCTCCGTGGACCATCAGTCACGGAAAAATTCTCCATTCGTGCATCCAAGAGAGTACGTAACATCAATCTCTTGACCCAGATTATCCAGCCGAAACTGTGCGATGACCTAAAATGCTCGATTTATTTTGAGAATATAGGGCATAGAAGTAAAGCCGGAAAAAATAGGGCACTCGTTTCTTTCATTTACTCTGGCAAATGAAAATAAAGCCAAAGGCTTATAGGCTGCTTCCGAATGAACAAAAAAGATTTCCGATTCTGTACGTCCTCCAATAAGAATCGGGTTAGTGTTTTACGGTCGTTGAAATCTCCCGGTCGAATACGAACGTAATTTGTAAACCTGTTTCAATGGCCCGCCCATTTTATCATTGATGTTAAATTTTACAATTTAAATTAAAATAAAGTGACTTGATCAAAATATAAAATTAGATAACTGTGTATCACATGCAGTAGAAACGAGAAAGACCGTGAATGGAATTATTCTGACGAAAGGCTTATAATTGAATACATTTGCATTCTCAATTTAACTAAAAATATATTCATCTGACTTAACAAATGGCAGGTGATAAATCCAGAAAACGTAAATTAAATTATTTAACTTACTTTTTACACGAAAATAGACCACATGCATTACTGCTATACTTGAATCAAAATTAACATTCTGTACATTCTAAATTTTCCCTGTATAATAAGGGAGGATGAACGATTTCTTCCTAGCTTTTATATTTCACGGTTGAGTGGATATACTTGGGGAACCTGGCACTAAATTTGACCTCGCACATTAATTACTGACAGCGATTAAATTTTCGTACATTTTTATAAGAAATTTCGGCGAGTAATCAATTAATTTAGAGAAACTTCTCTAAATTTTCTTTCACCCACGCCACTAAGCGAACTTCCTCCTTTTATATATACCGTCGTTTTTTTTTCATCATCGCCAAAATTTGGAATTCATGCATCACGAAAAACGCAATTAAGAGCGCGGGCAATGTAAGAGTCTAAGATGTACGCAAATCAGTGCGCCTTGAATATGGTACATGCATACCGTTACTTATATGTTCAACGTTAATTGAAATTCGTTTTTCTAGAATTTCCTGCTCAAAGAAATTTAAACATAAACTTACAAGACGTAGTAATTACAGATGAGAACCTAAAACTTGATTCGGAAGGGGCGTTTCCAGCAATTTTCCAACATTAACAGTCGTGATAATTTTATTAATTTTTACTCTCCTACCTCGGGTAATACCGATTATAGTAACTTTGGACACATGCTAATTAATTACATTACTCAAGATCAATATTTACACTAAATATAGAAAAAAACTCGCCGAATAGAACTAAAAATGTATTGATCAAGTTACTTCTATTAAAAAACTGAGTGAAATAATGGAATATTTATCCATGCACAAATAATAAAAGAAAATTTACACATGAACTGACTTGATGAGTGAGAAATATATGACTGCGAAACCTTCAGATAATATCACCTTTGCAACAACGTTCAGCACTGCACTCATAATGAATTTCCGCCGGTAGATGGCGTCAAGATAATTTTGAACTCGATTAGTAACTTTTTTACTTCAACGAAAATACTTAAGAAACTTTTTACTGAAAATTAGTGAATTACAAATGATTTCCGGAGATACAGATGTCATCACACATTAACATGAATTAAATCGTTTTGATGTCACTGTTAGGGAATGTAACAGTTGATAACATTTTGCCTAACATGCAGAGCTATAATTTTTATAACTTAACATTCAAATAAAGTGCACAATGAATAACTTCTGAGTGGGTTTCCTTTACAGTCGAGAAGATGCAAGAAATAATTACCATTCCCTGGCCTGTACTTAGGATAAGTGCCCAACCTACCCAAAGAGAGTCCTTAAACCCGATTTGTCGACCACCTAGGTACATTTTATTCCAATCAAGTCGATGAAGAAATGTCTTATATTTGGTGGAAGGAGCGAGAAGCAATATCGATATACTAAATGTTTTTTAGGCATTAAAGTCGTGTACACGTTCCAATTACTCTGGTAGCGCCAGGAATTACGCTATGCTTTCCTTTGAACAACGTCTATAGTGCGTTAATGACTTAAATATAACTAACTCGATAGATTAGTAACATCAATTACAATGTTGTTCCATTTATAACGATGACGTGCGCGCTATGAAGACTTCTGTCGCACCTCTGGCGACATTCATCACTACAGAAAATAATAGAGGAATAATTTCATAGGCTGCTTTATTGAGACTTTTGAAAAAAAATATTGATTTTCAGACCCAAAACTATACGTGCCTAGTTAGGTACATAGATGGTAAAACTGATACGAGCACGGTCCTGTTTTCCCCAGAAATTAAGCATTTTATTAACTCAAACGGCGGTCCCCCAATTCCATTCCTTAACAGCATTTAGAGTCCTCACTTCTTACCAGTAGACTCCTGCACCCCCTGCCACATACTACTGATTGAATCACATACAACACATGTAAATGAATATCGTAGGGTGGGGGGAAAGAAGGCGGGCTGAAGTTTCGATGACTCTAGTTAGAGGGGCGGGGAAGAGTTAAGGAACAAGACCGTGAGGGCTCAGAGGCAATTCGAGGGTATGGGTTAATGAATGGCCACCGGGAAACAATGGGAAACAGATCACTATCGGCCTCGGGGGAGGACGGGTGGGAATCGGAGGGCAAGGCTGCCAACTCGGGGGTAAAAACCACTTTAGGGAAATTTTGGTGGGTAAATTTCGTTACGACACTTTTCCGTTATGTTGGCAGCAGTTCCGACGCTTAAATCAATCGAAAGGATCACAAATATTGAACGATATGGCGCCCACTCTGTGCAAAAGATTTGGCTGATAAATCCTTCGAGTGGTTGAATGCTCAAGGAATTCTTCCTTGAAAATATAAGCATATCCATCATCCAAATCAATTAAATTCGCTATCCTGCATACCAAACTTCAATAAGACAGAAACTTAACTTTGACTGAATCCTCGTATACCTCATGCTAAATAGGCATCATCCACTGTATTTTCACTCTTCGACATTAGAGTGAAAGCAAATGACCTCAGCTGTCGGTCGCATCCCTTAATACTTACTGCTACGTGAAAGTGGAAACGACACCCCTCAAAGCTAATAACAGTTAGCCTTGTCGATCAAATAAGATTCCTGTTCCTTCACAGACGCTTCTTTCTGACTAATTGTCTAACTGATTTATATCGGACAGAGCTTCAGACGTCAGGTAAAATATTTTTACGAAAGAGATAATGAGTCACTAATGAATTAGTTCTACGAGATGAGTAAGTTCTAAAGAGAAGGTAGCTTTCACCTATCACTTTCTCCAGTGGCCTACTAAGCTACCCTAATTCAAGGATCCAAAAGCCTACTCTACTGCGGTAAAAGCAGGCTGAATAATTACGATTAATGTATTTGCATTTACCCTAGTAACATGTGAATAGTACATCAAGGTTGCACAGAAATATAAGTAGGTACTTAGGTTAAGAATTTTATTTACCAGTACCTCGGGAGATCACATTTTAGCCCTTCGGCGACCATTACTAACTAGCCATGCGACGATGACCATTACTAAGGTTAATTTTGAATCACTCCAAGTGATGAAAGTTGTCCATTCTTCCGATACTTAGTGGGAAAGTCTCCTAATACCATCCTTGTTCAGAAACACCTCTGTCATTAATATCACAGTAATTAATCAAGATGAAGGTCGGTTTTGATGCGTGGGGGAGTAGCTCACCCCGAATTAAGCCTTGAGGCGTGTGAAATCACACATACAAGGTAGAGGGGAAGGGTTCCTTTCCCATTACCACCGTTCAGTTTCCCACGAAGTTCTAGTGACCGGAAAATCAAACAACAAGGATTTTCGAGAGTGTTACTCAAAGGCACGATCCGGGATTTGAACCAAGGAGGATACTATCATAGCTGAACTCCAGGGCCAACTTGTTTACCATGTACCTCCCGTAACGTGTACGCTATTAAATGTTCGTTATTCGAAACTACGACCTTCGGGAAAACAAACTAAAATGAAATGTTAAACCCTACGATTAGCAGTGTTTGATCCTTCGAAAAAGTATCTCAAATATTAATAGAAATGTGGTAATCTAATTTTGCTTCATAAATCATAAAAGAAAGGACGAACGGCTAAAATTTAAAAAAGGATGATCACGGATGTTTAAATCCAATAACTAAAAAATTGAAGTGACTTACATTTCTGGCGACAGCATTCCGGCGATCCGTACTGCTCGCTAGATGGCTGCCGGAATTCCCCAGCTCGATTGCGAGACGGTGATGGTGCACCGAGTTTCCCAAGCCAGTGTTCTATTCAAAGGAGCAAATAGGATTCTCCGGAAGCACTCTTCTGCTGGGTCGGATCCCCTCCGGTGAAACAACCTGTGAAATGAAAAATGCCTTGCTGAATTGACCTCCGGGGAAAAGTCTGCAGATAGGTCAATGGGACATGTTTGACTAAGCATTGAAGGGGTTTAAGATTTGTGAAAAACAAATAGCCTTGAAGATGGTAGAGATCAGATGAAGTTAAAAATAAATCAGGCATAATAAATTAGCTGAAAGAAAGTAACCAAATCGCTAAAACTAAGTTGTTGAAAGAAAACTGGCACATCATGAAGTGAGAATCCCTTCCAAGGTTTAATGATAACGTACCAATGAGTACCAAAGTATTGTGAGCAACTAGAATGGGACGTAGTCACACTGCAGAGAAGCTAAAATCTTCCGTAAAGACTGATTTCATGCCCAAGTCGTACGAAGCTCAATCGTTCACTGTAACTATTAGAACGCTTAGTACTCACTCCCCCATGGCCGACCCAATATTTCGTCACCCAGAGCTCAAATGCCTTATTATATTGCCTTGCCTCCCCTTTTAAAGACTTATAGGAGAAATGCACGTTATGTGAAAATTTGTGTTTAAGATAAACACTCTGCGGACTACAGGTATATTCAACCGAACTGAAAATGTGAATCGTCCGTACTATCATTACACATTGTGACCAAATATAATTTCGGAATAATGGGATTAATACGGGATTTCTTTTTAGATCTTACCAGTGATGATTTTTTTAGATACTGATCATAATCCCAACATGGCATTTAGAAGTTACCCGACTTTTCAGCATTTATAGAAATATTATCCCATCATTCCTGACCATTCCAACGTTTACATTTTATCCCAGTCTTGTGGGAACGCTGCGATGGAGTTTATGGCAAGATGTGGCCTCTTTCGCAGGAATGACTTGGAAGAATAGCCCGATTCCCGTAGACGATAGTGCAATACAAAATTGGCGGGAACGAATTGGCGGCATTCGCGGCATTGCATGGCGAAGATACGCCGTAGGGGGGTAGAGGTCGCGTCGTGGAATAGCGTTTAGGCGGGGAAGATGCGGTGAGAGGGAGGGTATGGTAAGAGAGGGGGGGGAAGTGACGGGTCGACAGGGGGAGGGGCGAAGACTCGTCGGATGGAGCGTGGAAGGTCCCCTGCCTTGCGGACAGAGCGGTCGAAGCGGCCGCCGAGTAGGCATCGTATTCCTCCGTGAGGAGGTCGAAGAGTCTCTCGTTCCTTGTTTTCCTTACCCTCTCCCACAGCGCGGAGTGTGTTTCTAGTGTTCTCCGTGTGTGTCGAGTGAGAGTGTGCCCCGGGGGGGAGCAGCGGCGTCGGCCCGCGTGCGCTTGGCTGGCAGGAGAGCGGCGAGATGGGAACCAGGGCGGCCCGGCCATCGCTCGGAGCGTGAGTGACACATTCAACGCGCACCCCCATGGCGAAGTCGAATGCCATATCCCCAATAACACCGTTCCTCTGAACCGTTGGCGTAGGCAGACATTTCCCGAAGCTGTCGCCTACTCCACTGGGGGTTAATCATAAGCTAATCGATTCGTTCGAACTAATCTGTACCATCCCGCCATTAGGACGGATTTTTAAATTAAACGAAGCTAATTAATTTCACCAAATACTCCATCAGCATACAGAAAGAAATATCCATAAAGTTTTCGGGGAAAGCTTTATCCGAATCTTTTCCATAGCTACAAATCTCCATCCAGTCCAACATGGGTTGGTCCGGGAGATGGAATAAATAGAAGTAAGAGCCTTGGCCTTTGGACTGGCGATTAAAATTATACTTTAGGCTTCGTAAAAAAAGGTGTGGTCATCCTACAAGTGTTGGTTACGACATGGTAGATTTACAAGAACGAAGTCTAGCCGACGTTCATTAGCAAGCTTGATATTTTCTTGCCGGAATGAGATGATCTCTTTCGCGATCTACAACATGGCTTAGCATTAGTACTTTCACACCTTATTTGGAACTGGTTTCTTAGATAGATTAGATACCGTTTCTGGGTGAATTTCAATCGGGTTTGATGGAATGGAAATTTTAGCCCTTCTGATTGACCAGATAATGTTAATTAAGTATATATATATGTACATGTATACCATTACCCAGTTACATGCATACTTCAGCTTCTCTGAGCCGAGACAAGATATCATTGTTGCAAGTGATATTAATCGTAGGATAAGCCTTGCGAAATTTTGATCTTCCAGACTTTATCTGCTGGCATGGTAGACCTTATCTCGCAACCAAAAATATCAAAACAATTAATTTTTTCTCGTTCAACAACCACAGTTATCAACCCGAACTTTGGTTCGATAGTTGAGGGCAGAGCTCACCGGGTAGTAAGCCCAACAGTGAGGGTAATTCACACACGGGGGTAGGAGAGGGGGGACGCAGTTAATTTTCCTGTGCCGCTTTTCCGAAGGAGGTGTTACCTAAATAATTCATACAACTTGGGCTAAACTGGGAGCGTCCAAACTCACCAGGAATCGAAACTGGATCCTTGGCTGATTACCCACAAAGCTACCATACCCTGGCCTGGCTAGACATACAGGTTCAAATCCTGTAAGCTCAAATCAAAATTACCTGTGGTTATTAGTAAACGAACTCATACAGTCTGTGGGCATTTAGTTTCCATCTAACTACTCGGTAACAAATTTTATGAATACGTCGGCATGCGAATCTCTGCATGGCATTGCCCTTAAGGTTACGCCCGGAGGTTTTACAGTAACAAAAAAAACTTGATTTATCACGGATTTTCCCAACACGGGCCTGGGCGTGCCGTACCGAAGGCGTGATGTGCTAAAAGACTGGATTAGAGATTTATTGTTGCGGTTTTCATAAATATTACAATAAAGAAGCTGTAAACGGGGCAGTGTCATCACTTATGCTCAAGCATTCACTTGTGCGAGTGATTTAAAAGAAGGAAGTGAATATAAATTCAGTTGGCAAATAGGCTGAAAACTATATATATGTCAGAAAATGCAACCTCAGTTTTTCTCAACTCACTTTTGTCTTCTACAATGGAACAGTGGAATGTAATTACAACTTTTCAATTCTATAAAAAAATACAAAACCTTTACAACAAATTGATAATTTTTACACGTGATTCGATTTTGCGATCTACTCACCTACGGTGGATAAGCCATACTTGATCACAGTCATACGCTTTGTGCTCAAATCCATCCATGGGCATAGATATTAAGTTGTCACGTGATCGATCTACTTGGAATGAGTTTACGTTGTGGCATTGTCTCAACAGTCATCGCACCTTAAAACTAAAATATTAATGCTATAAGAGACACGTGAACTGATCCAGTAAAGACCTTTTCCACGTGACTATCTTTCATGATACATTCGTCTACTTAACCAAAACGATCCCGAAGATTGGCAACTTTTATTCAATTTTTACTCTACACCTCAATCCTTAAATGAATTCCTTGTCAGTTGACCCCCCCTCTGGAAGCACCCCGCATGATTCATTCTTATTCCTTTGAGATTGTTATAGTCGTAAGTGTAGCCTTTCCATTTATTTCTGACTAAAATTGTAGCAACCCTGAGCCCTACTCGTGGGCAAGAGCGGACTGGCCCGGCGGGATACGGGAGTTTCCCGGTAGGCGGTCTAACGAAGGACCGAAATACCAGAGACGTTCTCGCATAAACTATTTGAAATAACAGTGTTTCTCAAATAATTTCCCGGAACTATTTTCGCAGTCAGTCCACCCCTGCTTGAAGTCCCGTCAACCTCTAGCGATAACTATCAAGTCACTCAAAAATAATTTCGAAACAGTTCTATATAACCCACAATTTCTACCAAATACTAGCAGGTTGCATACTATTAAAATTGATCTGTGCTTTTAGGGCATAAGAGTACAATATTTGCAATATAACGTCGTGATAGGATAATTGCAGCAACTGAACTGCTCCATAGGCTTCAAATGCAAAAGTTCAAAATATTTTTATGTTTAGTCTATGTCGCCTATCATTGAAGAGATGACTTCCCCAAATTATTTTGTCACCTTGCTATTCTTCCCAAATATATTGAAAGCGCCAATAGAGAACATTCATTGGCGGAATTAGGAGTGCAAGAGGAATGGCCAGCTCTGCGACCGCCACCGATTTGTTAAAGTCTCCCAATCCTAGTGACACTTATGTCCTCGTCCCATTTCGCTCTGCATGACCACTTCCGTGATTATTGTTTTAATTCGTTTCAAATATTATTGGAAATAAGTAAAAGCATTTTTTGACAAAGTTAATTGAGTTGTTGGGAACCACTCGAATGTATAAGGAATCGATTTACATCTACGACGCTTATGCCATATATTTTCCAATGCTTTAATATTCCAGTATATTCGGAATTTGTCATCCAATTAAATTTTGAAACCAGAAATCAGTGGGGAGAATCAACAAGTATCTCACACATACGACTACGGGTCAAACGCTTATGTGGCGAGATATTTTTTCCAAATTCTCCAAATAGCCCGGAATGAGTACCGAGATGCGAAAGAGACAAGCCAAGTTTCGTTTTTATTTTCATTTTTGTCTTTAGGCCATATAATTGAGGAAATGAATTAAAATAATTTTCGACTCCAATTTTTGGTAAAATCAATGCTGAAAATAACATAATTAACTTTTTTATGCTTTGTCCATAGCAGGATGACCTATTTCCTTGCGATTCATCGTCAAGTTGAACGTGAGGAAGAGAGTTTCTTAATAAACTTTGAATGATTTTGTTATACATTCCTATCGTGCAACTGCCATCTGTGACGAAAATAATTTCCTCTAAATCATTCCCTCTCAACAGAAGACTTGAGTCATTCCTCCACTGATCCGGTAAACATTACTGTACGTGTTACCGTGCTTTGAAGGGATACGAGTTTAAATTTGCGAGAACATTTTAGTATCCATAAAAATCAGTCGAACGCGGCTAAGAACTAGGCATCCATGACTCTGCGGGAGTTCCCTTAGTGATGTTAGACTTTGTGCCACATTTTACGTCACCCTTCCTCGATCACTCATTTTCCATCACCCAGCTCTCCTTACCATAATACTGGCCTTCGTAAATAAGCTGTGCATCACAGTACGTCCGATAAACATGCTTATTTTCCTATTTTAAATCGTTTTAACTAACTTCATCCCATATTTCGATACTCATCAAAGCATTATGAGCTTTCAGGATAAATTGTGCGAAGTAAATTGCACATTGTGGCAGGCACAGTGGCCAAGTTAACACCAATGTGGTCAAATTTGCAACGTGCATGTACCAGTGCTGATTTTTGAATCAATAATAGACAAGGAAATACGTTTACAATCGATAAGCCTCCACCCAGGGATGCTAACTTTTATAAAGTTAGTTTTTACCCAAGTAGGTGCAATTAATTTATTTTAAACCAGGAATCGGTATATTATTGATAAACTTGAACTTTTATTGTATAAATATCTAATGGCCAATTGATGAGCGAACTGATAAAGACGAATTGAATCACTCACGTCACGAATGACACAATTGTTGCGCCGTATTTTTTTTCGAGTCCTTATTTTGTTCGGGCGCAAAAACGCACTTCTGTTACAATTCATGCAAGTTCAAGAGAAATATAAAATGAGTCGAGGTTAATATTCTTCCGTTGATGCCAACACTCCGTCAGTTCGAAGCCGGGAAGACATTCGTGTTGATGACAGCTAGAATACCTCATAGAGCGCCGCCTTAAACACCCCCACACCCTACTAGTCTAAACACACCTATTTTTGTATTCACTAACACTGAGTAAATGAAATTAGAGTAAAATCATACCGCAGGAGGGAGTGGGGAGCAATATTTTCGGGGGTAAATACAACTGAAGTCGTGCAGAATATTTACCAATTCTAAATAAGCTCTTAAAATTACACCAAAGTTAATTTTCATGGGTAACATTAATTCCACAATTGCATTTAAAGGCAGAAATTGCATCAATAACTCACTCGAATTCGTCTGAGGGCGCCTCTGCACAATTTAATATTTACGCATAAGAATACGCATGCGCAAAATATATGCATTAAGAATATTTTACGCATGAAACAGGGTGCGCAACAAGCTAAGAACGCTTTGCTCGTGAACTCCCGATTTTAACAGCGCAGGACAATGCGCATGGCGCGATATGTTATCGCAGGCTTGGTGGCAACCAGGCTTGAGAGTTACATGTAAGCGATCACTAGCGTCAAGGGATCCGATCTGTTCAAATCCTGACGCAGGTACCTCAAAAACTTCCGGGACACTTGTTATCTTATTCTTTTCCCGCCTTTTGTTATGCCTACGCCTCGGTCAAGGAAAGTTTATTACGGGAGATGTTCGGAAAAAATAGTCTGATGAACAGGCACGCTAATCTTGATTCCTTTGCTTCTTCCTAAGATCGAAGGTTTTGGAAAATCGGATTATTCGTCAATCTCCGATTCGCGGAAGAACAATGGCCTTTAAAATTCCCTAACAGCCTCGGTTTGGTCCGTTTTAAAAGGAATGAAAAGCTTCCTCTGGAACCTAAGTTTCTATCATTAATTATCTCTATTTTGGGTTCCTATATACACTGTGTTTGTTGGACTATATAGCTATGGAATTACAAAGTTTTCGGCTGCTCTTATCAAAGACAATAAATATTGCTAACTTCCGGGTTTCTTTGGACACCGTATTATGCCTTCACGTGTGTTAGCAAGAGTGGATAGCGTATCTAATTGGCTAATTTGGAAGGCCAAGACTTAATCTCTCATTCTTCACTCCTATTTCACTTTGAGAGCTGCGCTTGGCTTGATAATTCTCGCGAATTCTTTTAGCAGGAACCGGCCGCATCTATAAGCATTTTTAGCGTCAATATGGCATTACTTCTAGGCCTACTTTGGAATGGAAAAGGGCCATTGATGAATCAGAATGGCGTTTTGTAACAGAGTGTTGCCGTGAATTCGATCAAATCGCAGCCTTTTCTTGGGGGAAAAAACCTGCAGACACTTATTATGACCTATTATATGCAGACGAATTTGCCTCTACTGATAGGATTCTCCTCGGGATTTCTAACTGTCAATTATTTGAATATTTTGACTTTAAATGTTGTTCGGTACCCATAGTTGCTCCAAATTGAGGCATTTTCAGTTACTAGGGATTGTTTTAAGCAGATAGTCATAAAAATTACATACAGTGTAACAAAAGTAAAACCCATGGCGTAACCATTAAATTGATCCTAATAACCTAAAACAATTGTGGTAGTATCATGGTATCAGGCATCTTTCAATCTGTCTGCTGGTATTATTAAGAACGCTTATAATCATTTTTTGTTATACTTATTTTTATGATTCTTTATTTGCATTGGCAAGAGTAACAATCCTGATTTTATCACCAGAAATATACCACTGTTTGAAATACTCCGCCATTTCCGTTGAAACCTAAAAGTGGTCTGAATATTCATATTTTCATATTCAAATGGACCGTTGAGATCATTATAACGTAATTTATTTACATAATCCACCGAACCAGTTTCCAAAGCGATAACCATGGCAACAAAAGAATACACATCACCTCTTCAAAATTCGCGAGGTAGGTGAGTTCTACATCTCTCACTGAAGTATAAAGTCGCGAATACACATTCTAAATTGATTAAGCATTCCCACTTCATAGTCAAAAGTTTGGGCAGCTGGTGAACGAATGCACTTGGTATTTCCACATTAAAATCTGTACTAACGAGTTAGGTTTCAGCATACGATGCCATCATTTATTGCCAATAACGCCACGCCCAAATGTAAAAATGTAGTAAGTTCATAATTTTCTGTAGTCATTACACCTCGTGATGACGGGGATCGGGATGGTGCTGTGTCTTATTTATTTACTTTCCACTCCGAGGGTCCGGGTCCGAATTCCGATGGTGGCCGGAATATTCGTCGGTATCCCGATCCCTACTTGAAGTGCCCTGTGGAGAGCACTTAAAGTAAGTACGCTGTCCGTTGGATGGGACGCTTACCTGTTAACCCCTAGGCGCCTCTTGTTAAGAGTAGGCTTATGCCGAAGTTGGGTTTCTCTCCATCCTTCCTCTATTTCCTGAAGCATTCTACCCCTATCGAATCACCCATTTATCCACAATTGCGTAAATGACCTCTGCTATCGATCGCCTCCCTTAATTACTGCTACTATTACAGCCTCAGTAGGTATAAGTAAACCAAGGTCATGTATAAGGACTTCTATGAGAAATACAAATTAATTAAAGTATACGTGAACCACGATGTAAAACATATCACTTCGTACTTCATACTGCCTTATTGATCTTACTATACTTGAAATATAAACGTATACGGTATTAATATATAACAAAATATTATTAGAAAAGGCAAAAACAAAATTGCGTCAACAACTTTTAGAAAAACCTCATTTATTTAAATCTAGTAAATAAACTATTCAAAAATTTTATCATTCGTATTCTTGGATACCAAAGAAGTGAACGTTGCCTGGAAATGTTTTTTATATAGATGGCAGAATCCAAGAAAGTATGAAATTACAGCATAATGACGATAAATTTCAAAAAGTACGTATTTCATCAATCTTCTAAAATACAGTCATGTCTCCGTTCCCAAATAGCCGACAGTTTCTGGTTTAGAAAGCCATCGCGTGTGCCGTGAATCTCGAGTCCTCTACCCACTGCGCTCTCCCTGATACTTCGTTTTCATCCTCATTTTTCTTTCGGGCCATCTAAACTCCAGTCCTGCATTGAGGGTTCCTTAGCACTGCTGTTAAAAATGCCAAACAACATAAGATTTTTTTTGAAAAAGGTAATCGGTGGGCATTTTATTTTTGGGATAAGCGCATTTCAAAAATACTGAGCATACCTGCGTCCATTTGCATTGATAATTTCATAACTTCAACAGGCTTGATATGACAAAGTGGATTTCATTCTTTTGGTTCAGCGAAATACGAGGGTAATTAGTAAATTCCTTGCAATAGAAGAGAAATAAGCGACTTACCTCAGTGATTTTTTTTATTTTTCAATGTAGTCCCCCCGTACACTAATGCAATTGTTCCATCGATGTTCCAATGTCTTGATCCCATCTAGAAAAATAGATTCCTTCAAGCCTGCAAAATGCCCGTCTACCTCGACTGTAAGTTCTTTGTTGGAAGGGTATTTCAAAAATACTGAGCCAAGGAAAATTTGGAGCTTGTGAAAGAGATGGAAATCTAGTAGAGCCGAACCAGGCGAATAAGGCAGGTGTGGCAACAATTCGTATCTTAGTTCACGTATTTTTGCATTGGCACGACACTTGTGTGTGGCCATGCCTTGTCTTGATGAAAGGTGATTTCTTCCTGGCCAAACCTGGCTTTTTTTCGTGTATATTTTGCTGCAGTTGTTCCTTGAGATTAGCGTAGTTTATCTACATAGTCATTGTTTGACAAGTTGGAAGATAATCTATCAACAGAAACCCTTTCGCATGCCAGAAAACTGAAGCTATCACCTTTCCGGACGACCGTATTACCTTTGTTTTCTTTGGTGGAGGTGAAGCAATATGTTTTCACTGCCGTTTTGTCTCCGGGTTATAGTACTGGGCCCAAGTTTCATCTGTGGTCACAAACCAGCGCAGAAAATCTTGGTGGCTCTTAAAATGGGTCAAACATTGTTCGGTAATATCCATTCTGATGCGTTTATGATCCTGCGTCAATAGTCGGGGCACCCATATTGCAGATAATTTTTCAATATCCAATTCCACTAATAAATTTGATATTCCCGTTCAGATGACATTTCTAAATCTTCAGCGATTAATGGCACTTTCAGTCGGCTATCCTCCGTGACCATTTTATGCACTTCTGCAATAATTTTGGAGTAGTGACACATTTTAGTCGACAACTACATGGATCATCATCCAAGATGTTTCTACCAACCTTTAACTCAGTTATCCCCTTGGCAACAGTTGAATATGTAGGAGCAAGAGTACCCCAGAGTGTTTTCAAAGTCTTTATGAATTTCCTTTGCTTTCAAACCTCTCTTTACGAAGTATTTAATCACTGTTCGAATATCAATTTTTTCCATCTTCACAAATTACTACAACAAAGAGGCGTCCGCACCACAGATCTCTTCCCTGAGCACTGACGCGTTTCGTGTTTACTCATAAAGGATTCACTATTCCTGCGCGGGAATCTCGTTGCCCTAGCGCTCATATCTGGTGGTGATTCCGAGAACCTTTTTAACTACCCTCGTATAGCACATCGGAAGAATTATTTAAGTAGCTCATGACATGTATCGCTTAGTCGCAGCGGGAATCTTGTGATTTTTCGGGTACCAGATCTTCCTGGATAACCATAACCAGCACAAGGAAGATACTGGCCCCCCTACCCTGATGTGTGAATTTCACACGCCGCCGGGCTGGGTGGACTCTACAATCACCTACCAAACCGACTTTCGGGTTATATATATATATATATACTACCTTGATCAAAAAGTTCCCGGAATAACCACCGTGTGGCGCTCCCATCGTTCCGATTTGAGTTCTGTTTTTTTTGTTAAATTGGTACATCTGTTGTTGATATTCCCTTTAAATCTTAGTGTCATAACTTGACATTTGCAAAAGTTACGGTCGGTTTTCGGTATGTCCATCAGTGCTTCCTGCGATTTTTCCATTACTTCCTCTCGGCTGCTAAAACGCGTTCCCCGTAATGGTTTTTTAACTCGATTGAACAGAAAGAAGTCACAGGGAGCCAAATCAGGTGAATTCGGTGGCTGTTGGATGGTATTTGTTGCATTTTTCGTCAAAAAATTACGAATAATGATAGCACTGTGCGACGGTGCGTTATCATGGTGCAAAATCCACGAGTTTTCTGCCCACATTTCTGGTCTCTTTCGGCGAATTGCTTCACGCAAACGTCTCATAACGCCCAAATAATACTCTTTGTTTACTGTCTGGCCTTCTGGCAAAAATTCATGATGCACTACACCGTTGTAATCCATGAAAACCGTCAGCATTGCC